>NC_083466.1:19699014-19831514 GCF_030014155.1 Tachysurus vachellii | reverse complement strand
TTCATGTCTGATAAACGATCATTCTTCTGTGGAAAGGGTTTGATTTGTTTGTTTAAGTTTAAAATGAAGTGTTCGGTTTCTTCACAAACATACAGGAGCATCAGCCGGTTCAAGACGACAGCTCAGAATCAAAATAGGCCTTAATGGTTTCTATGTTCTTCTCTAGGGGCAGTGGTGTGTGAAATGATGTGTGATTTCCCCCCTACAAAAAAAAAAAAAGTGGACGGCTATAAAATCTGGCAACGCACACCAACCTTGACAGCACTGGTGGGTCTGCCCACGCTGCTGGGCACAGCATACATAATTGTGCTGCAGAAAAGACAGAGGAGAGATCGAACCAGACAAAGAGTGAAAGACAAAGAGAACGAACGTGCAGACAGGAGGAAACTGTACACCAACACACTTCCAATTTAATATTCTGCCTTTTAATTAGCTGAATAACACTCAGTGAATTGTGCCTGATTTTTCTGCCTCAAGACAAACCTGGACCTCTCTACTGCCAAATTAAAGGCACAGGTACGGGTGCTCTACAAATTCCACATTCAAACACACGCACGACACAACCGAAAACACACACACACCCACACACCCACAAAAATAAAACAACTGGAGGGCTATCCGGAAGCAAACACACCTGTTTAAATATTCATATTCCATTTAGCACTCCTTTACTGAAAAATTTCCATCTGCAGCACTGGCGAGTGAGAGAGAGAGGAAGAGAGAGAGAGAGAGAGAGAGAGAGAGAGAGAGAGAGAGAGAGAAAGCTCACACACACACACACACAGAGTTACACACTCTCACACACAACTTTCCATCCACAATAATGCGCAGGCAAACACTCACCAAGCAAAACTGATGCAGCTCTACAGTGGGACAAACACTTCACACTTAGTACGACCGCCGGGAAAAAAAAAAAAAAGAAGAAGAAGATTTGACTATTTCTCTGTGACTCAGCATCCCCTTAATAAATGTATTTCCTGAAGTATTCACATTCACCTAGAATTATGGAGTGTAACAAATAGAATGAGCAGGCAGTCACAGGCAGAAATACGAGCATTCAGATGTGGAAAGCTGATATGCATGTCCCAGAAGAGATGCTGCTGGAATTGCGACTAAACGCGGCCCGACTACGCATCGACCCAGCGGCTTAATATTTATACAATCAACAAATGTGTTGTTTTTTTCTGTAATTAATCTTTGTGTCACTTATTGTTAAAATCAAGGGGTAAATAGAGCACTGAAATCCATTTCAGTTTCAGCTTGCAACAAAACAAATCCACAGAAAAAAAATGAAATAAATTCCACCATAATCATGTACAATTTCGCATCATTTCTACATTTCTTTTTTTTTTCCTGGATCAGCCATTCTGCCAGTGTGAGGTGCTGATTGCAACGTCGTCGAGTTGATGAATGAATAAACTGAATTTGGCGTAAGCGGATGACTGACTGGTCAGATTTGCTTTACATACTTATTTTAACGATCCGTACGTAACTAGCAAGCTGTTACCGAGAGCTAACCGTAGCCATGACACTAACCTTACTCCGTCACATATTACTTGACCATTCATGCTAAAGGGAGGTGCAATCCTGTGGCATGGCGGGACTGAGACTGAAAAACAGCTGTATCGTAATTAGGATCCTGAGATCTGAAATAGCTTCAGGCTAATATTAAATATTACAAGAGCCCGTATTTCTCATGCTCTGAGGTTCCAACATGAGACCTGTCAGATTTAAATCTTGAAAGAAAAGAAGAAAAGAAAGCTGGCAGCTAAATAGATGTTAACTGACAGGTGGATTAACAATTCCCATGATCTTATTAGGGCAGATTTAACTGGACTTCAAAGAGCCGAGGCAGAATTAAACCAAGAGTCGAGTGGTACAAGCTGTACAAGTGCGTTTCATAATTTATGGTGTAGTCGTATTGTCGATGCTGATTGGTCAGATGGTACTGATTAATTGTCTGTATCTGCAGCTCTGAGGTGTTTCATCTGAAAGGTAAATGAACTCATTTTGTATTAATTACCCCGGGCCAATGCGTAATCATTTCCATAAACAAAATGTCGGGAATTGATGATGTGGTCTAGCTGCCTGTGAATTAATATTTATTTTTCAGCTTTGTGAAAGTTAAAGGTCAACCTGTAACTTTAGGTTTGCCAACACAAGATATTCTCCAGAATGGAGGGCTTTGTACCTGCCGGTACCTGGTGGTTCCTCGATAACATGACAAGCTACGATTTTCCATTATATTAAGTTCATGGGGGTGTATAGGACATAGCTATAGAAAATATGCAGATGATTTCTAATCACACTATCTGATGTTTCCAGGTTAGGATGGCTTTCCTTTCGAGTCTGGTGGGAGTCGTGGCCTAAGAAGAGAGTTTGACTCCTAACCCTAAGGTTGTGGGTTCGAGTCTCAGGCCGGCAATACCACGAATGAGGTGCCCTGGAGCAAGGCAGTGAACAACCCCAAGGAATTGTTCACAGTGTGTGTGTTCACTGCTGTGTGTGTGCACTTTGGATGGGTTAAATGCAGAGATCGAATTCTGAGTATAGTTCATCATACTTGGCTGTATGTCACGTCACTCACTTATATAGTTTTAATATCGTCTCACTGAGTTTTTCTTGTCATTCTGCTTAGAGATACTTTTATACATTAAAAATATTAATCCTGAATTTATACGTTTTCTGTAAAGCTGCTTGTCCATTGTTAGAAATGCTATAGAAGAAAATGGAACTGGACTGAATTAAAGACAGGAATTAACCTACGCCATTTGGCAGACACCTTTATCTAGAGTGACGTACAAAGGATGGCATATTGTTGGCAGATTGCTTATGTAGAAAAGGAAACCATCTCTTTAGCACTGCACTTGCCATTGAGTTGTATATTAATTTCCTAAAACACCCCGTCTATTTTACTCCATACAAGATGAAGATCTCAAACTTGGAACAACAAAGTTCTGATAATCTCTTTTTCTGTTCCACCTCATTCTTTCCTCACAGCCTTATAATACGTTCATGAATATTATTTAACACCGCAAAGCATTCAAAAGTCCCACATGAAGAAACCAGTGACTCTTGTAAAACATGTGCTTCAGGATTTAACTATGCAGAGAACGTGTTCCTTTTGTCATGGGAGCTGGGGAGCATTCATCATGCTGACAGGTTTCCCTACAGGTCTCATTCCACCAACATCTGGGTGATGAAGATTTACTGCATGAACGTACGTTCCAGGATTCACACTAGATTAAATCTAATCGTGGCCTAAACCGGTGATTTTCCATCTATGGTTCTTTCTGGACTAGGACTAGGAATAATTTGTGCTAGAGCGCATATAAATTCTTATCCAGGAGCTGAAATAAGTCATAATAAACATGATATATATATATATATATATATACGCCACATCTGGAGGCTTTATTCACCTCTCATTGTCAAGGGTTTTGAAAATAGGCGCTTGAGTTAAACTACTATATGCAATGTCAACACATTGCTTCCTAAATTTGTGAAAATATTTTTATGTTCCATGTACGTCCAGCTACTCATACATATTCTACACACATACACACACACACACATACCAGAGCCGTCGAGGTATGTGAGACAAAAATAAGTTTATAAAGGAAGAAACCATCAGGAGATTTTTTCCCAGGAGTCTCTTTATGATTCTGTTTTCAGACCAGAAATCATTCACATTTACAGTGCTCTAATGCAGTCTGTCCTAAAACCAAAACAACACTTTGTCAAAGACTGAAATGCTCACCCTGTGCCGACTGAGACATAGGTCTAATTTATAGGTAGGAAAAGTATACACAGAAGTCTTATCCACTGTGTGCTAACAGTTTGGTGTGCTAACTTTAAAATGAATTGAGAACTACAGCATGGCACAGTGGTGCAAAGGGTAGCAGCGCTGCCTCACAGCTCCAGGGTTGCTCCTAAACACAGAGGGCTTTCACACAGGCAGTTTAGTCTGAAACAGTGCAGCATTCGCATAAAAAGTTGATAATGTAGAAGGTGTCGTGTGTAGCGGGAAGCGCACTGCGGTAAAGAACCTGAGAGTAGGAGGAGGCGTGAGTTCGGTTGATCAGGAACTGTGTCTCAGTCACCCTGAATGTGAACGCAACTCGGACTCGGGTCTGCAACTGTTCACAAAGTAAAGTAACCTGCACGTGTGTCCTGTAGTCAAGGACGACATCATTACTTTCTACGATACATGTAGCATGAGTGGCAGGGAAATGTTTTGGGACACAGAAGCGGTGGGGTGCATTACTGCACACATTAGCGCCATATACAGACTTGTGTTGTGTTCGTGTTTTCCATGTGTGTTTGTGCTAAAATAAGATAAACACAAGTGCACTGGGGTTCAATAGAAAGCGAGTCTGAAACCAGACCAATGCTGAAGTGAAGCCGGGAGCTTTGTACTCAGATTACACTCAGATTCAAATCACAGCGAATAATGCCCAGTGCAAAAACCCCCTCAGCTTACTGTCTGTGTTTAGGCTTCACATTTGGTGTGCATACATTTACCTGGGATTTCTAGTTTCCTCCCCAAAACATGTGTGTAGTGGTAAAGTGGCCCTGCACATTCAACACGTATTCCCATCGTGTGCTGTATGCCACCTATCGACATCATGTATGTATCTTTACATGAATTTTTTAATGCTTTGGGTTCAACAGCAGGATTGTGTTTGGCACAGTTTTGATTGTTTACACCACTTTCAGTTTTTTCACACTTCACTGTTTCTCACATTGTAAACCAGGATATTGAAGTGCTATATGACTACCGGATACACGTCCCAAGACACAAACGTTGTGGGACCAGTGTGCCTTACAAAGCAGCACAACAAGCTACTCATATATCCCTCTTTCTCTCTCTCTCTTTCTCTCGCTCGCAGCTTCTGAGCTTCCGAGGTAGCTTCGGTAATGCTCATCAGCAAACGTGACAAGAAAATGGTAGATTGTTACTGAGCTGTGGGTACCACAATTCTCAGTGGACAAAGTGTGCAGAATGGGATCACTACTCAGGAATGGTGGCCCATGAAGCTGTGTGTGTGTGTGTGTGTGTGTGTGTGTGTGTGTGTGTGTGTATGTGTGTGTTTGTGTTTGTGTCCAGACCAGATTGAGACTAAATGTTCTAAGCGTAGGACATATGACCTTGTTGGGACATTTCAATGCTAGTCTTTGCATCAATAATAATACGAATGGAATGCTAATGCTAATAATGCCTTACAGGGATAATAAAATAATTGTGTGTGTGTGTGTGTGGGTGTGTGTGTGTGATAAAGTATACCATACTTGTGTAGTTCAGTGTGGCACAGTGCTCAGTTAGCACAGGAGTCTATAAGTCTATGAGTCATGCTGCTAAAACTCTTGACTTTAGGGGATTCTATTATACAGCAGCAGCACCCATCCACTGAGTGCCATAGAGATAGGGATATTTCTCTTTTTCTCCTTGCAGCATCCACCCAAAGTCCCTCACAAAACAACCCTTAGAGGGGACAGACAGAGAGAGAGAGAGAGAGAGAGAGAGAGAGAGAGAGAGAGAGAGAGAGAGAGAGAGAGAGGGTGAGAAAGAAAGGGAGAGATGAAAAGAGCAGAATGGAGGAAGTGGAAGGTAACAAGAGACTGCAACCCACTGCGATAGGGACAGGAGAAGGAAGACAAACACAGACAGAAAAGGCAGGACAGAATGTGAATGAGAGTCTGAGTGGGACGGTGTGCTGGAATGAGCATCAATTGTGTGTGTGGGTGAGTGTGTCTGTGGCTGCAATATCCCCGATATAAACCCTTTACAACATTTATCTACGACGTTCCACTCCACAAGTCAGAATGCACACACATACACACACACACACACACACACACACACACAAATCTACATTTGTTTACAATATTATGCGTCTAAATATTAGGGAAGTAGCACAAAGTGTAGAGTAGATGGAAAGCAGGTAGATAAGCCAAGATCTCATTTCAGACACACTCACAGACCAGAATAACAATAAGTTTAGGAGAAGGAAACAGCAGCAATATACGCAAATGTTTGTGTGTGCTTGGGGCGTAGATGCGAAAGAAAGAAAGAAAGAAAGAAAGAAAGAAAGAAAGAAAGAAAGAAAGAAAGAAACCACTCAAGTCAGACACCCACCATGCCAAAAAAATCACAAGGACTACGTCCCGAAATGGATACTATATCTGTAATAAATAATATGTCAAATATTATGCTGAAATATGTACGCTATATAGAGGAATACCACTTAAATATCAGGGCCAATATCTAGCTACAATTGGCTTGCTATTGGCTCAATGCTTTTCAACGTTAGTGTCTGATCACATTCTCATTGAGCACAATGGAAAATTCTCCTTATAAAGACATCAAGCAGCCAAGCAAACAGAACTTTCCGGATTTTCCAAATGGCGAGTAGAAGGTCAATCAGATCTTAAAGCTCTGTCAGTGCTGCTGTTGAAATGGTGCCATGTTTTTTTTTTTGTATATAAGCACTCAACAATAAGATCTTAGGGGATTATTAATTAATCTAATTAATCTACTCTACTCTTTACTCTAATTAACAATTCAGCAACAAATTCCTGGCAAACTTTAGGATTCACTGTAACAAAGCAGCACCTACTTTCGCTGATACTACAGATAAGGTTCTTGACTAGGTTCCCTTTAGGGGTAACTCACCGCTGTGTCAAGGCTGATGCTATGGAAACGCTTCTTTGAGAATGTGTCTGAAACTCTGTGTGCACACACACCGAATTATTGGCTGGAAAGGACACGTGACGAAGGGAATATGTGCCAGCAAGTCCATTTAAGGGCATGTATGCCACATTACCCCAGGTTCTTTGTCTTCAGGAAATGCTCCATGTATTTTGGGTGTCAATTGTTTGTCCAGTCTGTCTAGACTAGGGTAAAAATTATATTTAAAAAGCGCTAGGGTAAATAAAAAAGAAATGTTGTTGCACAAATATTTTAAGAGTGTGAGAATGACACGCACCTCTACTTTAAAGGTGTACGTGGGCGCCATTGCTGCAAAAACTACGGCCCAGTTCTGGGGCCACCTCGGGTAGGCACCCCCTAGTCTATCTTTTTTTTGTGCTGCCAGGCAGCTGAGACCTGAGTTTCTGACCCTGAAGACGGCTTTGCTCCTTGGACTCCCACAAAAGAGTGGGAGATCTGCAGGCCCTGTCAGTCACCACTGCCTGCCCAGAATTTGTCCCTGGCATGTAACCCAAGGTGCCCAATACCAGCTGGTGACAACTGGTCATCCTACATTTACATTAACATTTACAGCATTTGCCAGACGCCCTTATCCAGAGCGACGTACATAAGTGCTTAAGTCTCTAACATTGAATACATTAATGCTGGCTCACTAAGTTACATACTTAAGATACCATGAGTTTAAAACATTTGTTCAAAGTTACAATGTAAAAGTGTTAAAGGTGTTTTTTTTTGTTTTTGTTTTTTAAATGCAAAAGATAATGAAAGAAGTGCTAGTTGAAGTGTTTCCTGAATAAGTAGGTCTTCAACCGCCGCTTGAAAATAGCCAGTGACTCAGCTGTCTGGACCTCTAGGGGAAGTTCATTCCACCACCTTGGTGCAGGTACAGAGAAGAGTCTTGTAGTATACTTGCTTCCTACACTCCTACTGTGCTCCAGCCCCATGAGCTGGTTGAACAGAGCAGGCTGCACTTGCTTTACCCAGTAAGGGCCTAGAAATCTTATGTCCACTGTTCAAGCTTGTTGCGTAAGTGCTCCTCCCGGTGTTGCTTCGCCTCTAGGCGTCAAAGCTCACTCCACTCACTATGGGTATCACCTCGTACAGTGCCCCGGCCAGGGGTGTTCCCCTTGAAGAAATTTGTGCTGCGGCAGGCCGCTCATCTCTGCACACCTTTAACAGGTTCTATAACCTGGACCTGGACCCCACTCCAGTGTCCCAGGTCCTTCAGGGCTATTGATCTGCTCCGCTCCCAGTCCGCTCATGTGCTTTCACGGTCTCTGGCACAGTCATCGGCTGGTGTGTGGCGGCATGGGTATTTAATTTCCCATAGTGTCAGCCTTGATGCAGTGTTGAGTTCCCTCAAAAGGGAACCACATCAGCTTATGTATGTAACCCGGTTCCCTAAGAAGGGAAAGAAACGCTTGCCACACCCCGGGCGTCTACTCATGCTTCCTTCTGACAAATAGTAATGTGTCATAGATGTCCTTATATGGACTTGCTGGTGTGTATTCCCTTAGTCACCTGTCATTATCAAGCCATTAATTTGGCATGTGTGCACACAGATCTTCAGACACAACTCAAAGAAGCATTCCAATAGCGTCAGCCTTGACACAGAGTCTCAGTGACGCGGGTTACATATATAACCTGGTGTAGTTACTAATAGTTCTAGACCTGTTATGTATTAGTAGTAATGTACTGTAGGATTAATGACTAATATAAAATTAGTAGAAGCATTAGAGGATTGCTAGTGTTCATGTCCTGAACCTGAACCACGTGCATGAGCTCTGTAATAAGTCACTAATAAGTTTATCATCAACTTTTATCATGTAACTTTTTCCTCCTTCACAGTTCTGCAGGCGTTTCTGAACTGAATTATTTTTCTCTTGCGCAGGTATCGTAACCAAAGCTTTGAGAATTTTAAAGTTTATTCTATAAGTGAAAAGAGGGAAAAACTGCGTTGCAGGATTTTATTCTGACTACAGAGCCAGAGCATCTCTGACATTTTGACAGCCAAGATCTGATTACAAGCTGAACTGTTTCGGCTTATGTCCATTTCACTCTGACACACAGCTATGCGATTTGATCAAAGGGTGTCATTCGCTGTGTGAGAAAATCACACTTAGTTAGCAAGGGTTTAGACTTTCTGGTGGACTATTTCTTAGGTTTTTTTTTTTTTATTATTTAGGGTTTTGTTATCACCACAGCACATATTAAACACAGGCTCCTTATCTAAATGAGACCTTTGTGAGCAGAAATAAATACATTTCCAGACTGTAAAAAAAAATCTTTATTTATGGCTAATAAAACTTAAATAGCAAATGTGTATGAAAAAATTGGGTGGGGGAGGTTTACAAAAAATCAAAACGTACTTCTACAATTTTTACATTACACTACCATTTACAGTACCATTACTGTATAGTTCTGGCAATCACAAGTGGCAGGTTTTTTTTTTTGTGTAAATGTGGCATATTGTTGGCCTGCATGTTTCGTGAAATACATGTGGTATCTTTTATGATTTATGGTTGGTATGACAAAGGATGCAATAAGCAGGAAAAGCCATATTTGGCCAATAGAACATCACAGTCACGGGTTTCCCAGACTACCACACACAGAAATGCATAATTATATGGCAGTTGTAACAACATTATCAAATCTGCAATTCAACTACTATATAATTACACTCTTTCAGACGCGGTCAAATGCTCTCACTGTCATAACAATGGACCCTGCAGACAAAAAAAAACACTAATCAAAACTGAAAAATGAAAAAGAAGTGGCACAGTGGTGTTGACCCAGAGCAAGGAAAAAAGTAAAATATTATTCAAATTCTGTCAAGAGTGAAACTTGATAAAGAGCCATGAACTGCTTCTAACTGGAGTTTAGAAAGAAAAGATGTCCAATCGGGAGAGATGGCAATCAGCATGCTGAAAGATATGAAAAGCATGACCTTTTCTGTTTTCTCTGACTGTCGGAGCCTCCAGACTTCCTTACTCTTTCATTCTCTCTCTTAATATTCTCTCTCTCCATCTCTCCTTCATTCACAAGCACTAGAGGGAAACACGCAATACTGCCCTTGACAATGTTCATTTTTTCAGCGTTCTGTTTCAGAAATGTTTGCATCTCAGTGTCATGTTTCATGATGACAAAGCACGTAATTCTAGCCTCTTATTTCCAGTCCAGGCTGTTAGTGATGTCGGCGAGAGCATTTAGTGGCTGTAAGGCATCACTCTGCTCATCTCCCGCTGAGATCACCCTGGAGAAAGTGGCGAAGACCTGACACCATAATGCCTGCTGCATTGTGAGCCACATACAAAGAGAGAGAGAGAGAGAGAGAGAGAGAGAGAGAGAGAGAGAGAGAGAGAGAGGAGGGATGGATAGAGAGAGAGAACTAAAAAGACAAGGACAGGGATTTACAGGTGGGTCGATACTGAGAGACGGAGAATGAAGGAGAGAAAAGAGAGAAGAATGGGATGGTAATAGCAATGTAAGTCCTTGGGGTGATAATGCACGTCCCCATATCCTACATCTCTCAGCATCAGCATGTGTTACAGCAGCAAGAATAAACCCACGGTGGAGTAAAATTTCTGAATAAAACTAAAAAAAAAAAAAAAAAATCACTGTTTGACACTGTTACTAGAAGGCTTTAAAAAATTCATGCATAAAGCCAAGAGCTCTGGATGTACTTGAGCTGCCTCACTGTCAACATTACCAATTCTAAACAAATACAAACACACTTTATAATGGACTCATATTTACATAGACTGGAATGCTCTTTCACCACCACCTCTTGTAAACGAAAATCAGACATTACAGCACTATATATTCCTGTTCAAAATAAACCAGGATACTGTAAGTCCTAACTGCTGCTGTAATCTTAAAGACTGTCCTGTGCTCATCCCAGGATTCTGAATCAACATGTTCACACTGAACCTCCTTTACTTTTCTATTCCTATCTATCTGTGTACTGTAATGATTTATAATCTGACTCTCTGGCAGCACCCAGTAGAGGATGGATTCCCTTTTTCACTTTGCTTGCTCTCTAGGTTCCTCTGAGGACATTTCCTCACCATTGTCTCCTCTGGCTTTCATTAGGGATCTAACTTTCTTTTACGTAGAGCTGCTTTGTGACAATCTACACTCTACAAATTAAACTGAATTGAAGATTGAACTGAACGTGCATTTATGTCTGCTCTGGTGTGCGTGGACGCCAGGCCTTGACAAAAGGCAATCAAACTGTCAATAACAGCAGCTTAATGCAATAACACGGATCCTTTAAATCGCTATACAGAGCTTTTTTATAGTCCTGCAATACATTTGTAATGAAGCACTATCCTGTACAGTTCTTTTTAACGAGGTCTTAAAATGGCTGCATGTTATTATATGTGTATTAATGATCATATGAAGAATCATATTAATACCCTATCCATGTGGTGGCCCTTCACATTTTGACATTTCCTACTATATGAGGTTTTTAAAGTTTAGTTCCGCATTACCTGGACTGAATTCTTTATTTCTTTTGCATACTGTATAGCTCACTGAGAAAATCATTCATTCCAAATCCACTCAAACTCACCCAGCCAACATCACTTTATAATCAAATCTACTGGTAGGAAAACAACATTTCTGCTAAACAGTAAAGACGTTAACAATGGGAAATGTGTTCTCACTTCATGAGCTTAAGTCACTCAGAATTTAACCCTGAGATTCACCGCCATCTCTTCTTATGACTGATAACTGTTACTGTAAGGAGGAGTCGTATGGCTGGTGATCCATTTGCAGCGTTTATTGTAAACCACTCGGAAACAGACAGGCAGGGTCAAACACGGCAGATATGATATCGAAGGATAGGCAAAATCAGAAACGAAAAAACAGGCAGGACGTCAGGGCAGGCAGCAAACAATCAGAGAATCAAGGCACAGAAACTGAGTCAAAAAAACGGAATCGAAACAGACAGGAAACGCTCAGAATGACTGTCAAAGCAAGTCGAAACATCGCACTGATGTCAAGTTCAAGTTCGTATTTATACCAGCCGGCTGATAGGCAACAGCTAGCACAGCAATCAGACTTCGCGATGGGTGTTGGGAGGTTGGGAGGCAGCTCCCAGTCGGCCAGGTATTCCAGGTGACCTCCTCGGCGTCTGGAGTCCAGTAGCTCGCGGACCCGGTACGCCTCTTCGTCGCCGACCAGGAGAGGCGCAGATGGATCGGTGGAGTCCTCTGAGTTTCTTGTCGGCTCCTCAGCGGGTTTCAAGGGGGAAGCGTGAAAGGTGGGGGAGATGCGGTATGTCGAAGGTAGCGCCAGGCTGTAAGAGACTGGGTTAATTCGCCTAGTGATCCGGAACTGACCCACATATCTGGGACTAAGCTTACGACAGGGCAGGTGGAGACGGAGGTTCTGGGTGGAGAGCCAGACCCACTGACCGGGTTGATAGTCGGGATGCTCTCGGCGATGTCTGTCGGCCTGCATCTTTTGTCTGCGAATGGCTCTCTGCAGCTGCCGATGTGCCGCGCTCCACGTCTCCTCGCTTCGGCAAAACCATTCGTTAATGGCCAGCAATTCGGAGGGTGTGCCGGACCACTGGCACAGAGGAGGCTGGAAGCCCAGGAGACACTGGAACGGGGTCAGGCCGGTGGCGGGTTTTATGAGGGAGTTTTGTGCGTACTTGGCCCACAGCAAGTATTTGCTCCAGTCGGCCTGATTGTTCTGGCAATATGAGCGGAGGAAGCGGATGAGTTCTTGATTCAGCCGTTCCGTCTGCCCATTGGCTTAAGGATGATACCCCGAGGTGAGGCTGATGTTGGCATTTGAAGACTGTTTGAAGAACGCCGACCAGACTCGCGATGTGAACTGGGGGCCTCGATCGGACACGATGTCTTCGGGCAGACCGTAGAAAAGGAAGACGAAATTACACAGAGCGTCGGCTGTTTTGAATGCCGTGGGGAGCTTTGGAAGGGGAATTAAACGGCACGCTTTAGAGAATCGGTCGATTACTGTGAAGATAACCGTGTAGTTGTTCGAGCGGGGTAGATCAGTGATGAAGCCGAGCGCGATGTGCGAAAAGGGTCGTTGTGGTGTCGGTAATGGCAGTAGTAAGCCTGCGGGGAGTTGATGAGAGGACTTAGAGGTGTTGCAGACAGCACAGCCCCGGTCAAATTCCCGTGCGTCCGCGGACAGAGACGGCCACTAAAACTGGTTCTGAGCTGGGTGCGTTGTTCCTGCGACGCCGGGATGGCCGGAGCTGGGAGTGGAGTGCAGGAGCTCCAGGAGGCTTGCGCGCAGATTCTCGGGCACGTGGGTTTTCGATGGAGGACATTCCGTAGGCGGTGCCGTTTGCGCGTTGGCCTGGGTGATTTCTGTCATAATATCCCACTGTATAGGTGCGAGGATGCGGGTCTCAGAGATGATGGGCTTGGGGGGGTGTCCAGGTCGGCCTCCCGGAACATCCGGGACAGGGCATCAGCTTTGGTGTTCTTGGTCCCCGGTCTATAGGTCACAACGAATTGAAAGCAAGTGAAGAACATGGCCCACCTCACCTGGCGCGGGTTTAGCGGCACGGAGATATTCAAGATTTCTATGATCGGTTAGAACAGTGAACGGATGTCGGGCGCCCTCCAGCCAGTGCCACCATTCTTCGAACACTGCGTTCATAGCTAGCAACTCGTGGTCCCCCACGTTGTAGTTACACTACGCCGGAGATAGTTTGCGTGAGAATTACGCACACGGGAACAACTTGACTGCCTAACCCAACATGTTTTCTTTACAGGCAGAAACCCAAATCAAAGATATAATATAGCCAAATTTCCACAGTGTTCTTGTGAAAAAAAAATTTCTGCTTTCTTATAGAAGCGATATCAAACTACATAATCAGCTGAACTCAATATTGGTCAAAACCAAAGATTTTTCCATAACTCATCAGTCACAGTGATATTCCTGCATGTTATACTAAATAAAGTGGCCAGACCAAATCACTTAAGTTTAATTTCAGGTTTCAGGTTTACTATCATGCGAATAAAGAGTGTCTAAGCGTTGATATGCAGTGAAATTTGTATGCTACATTTGTACACAGCTACACAAACAATGTGTGCAGTCATAAAGAGGCTTAGTGGGTGATATTGCAAAAGCCCAATACTATAAATGATTACAAAATATAAAAGCTAATACAGTACAATCGAGCATTTTGGTGTAAATAAATACATAATTTCTATAGAAAGTACACTGCATTGGCAACATTCCTCAAACACACATGTATCTGAAAGAAATCATTACGTGGTACTCAACGTTTATCATCTGTACCCAATTTACAGTGCATCATGGGTAAAATATAGTGAACTCTCCAGAAAGTATAATGGTTCGTTGAGAGTTTGGACAACACTAAACCGCTGACTTTAAATAGTCCACTGTATGACGATGAAGGAAAGAATTCAACCACAGTTACAGATCTTAAAATACACAGTCAGTTACATGCTTGAAGAGCATTTCAAACATTTGGTAACAACTACATGTATTTTTACGGTTTTAGCCCCGTCTAATCATCCATCATAGAAAAACAGCTTAGAGCAGGTTGCGCATGGACGTTTGAATTTAAACTGTGCTTAATTGGCCCTCCCCTGGTTAGTCGACCTAAACAATCTCTAGTATGTTCTTCAGTGACCCCATCGAATGAGTATGCTTGTTGTTTATCTAGCAATTTATAATTTATGCCAGTGTTGTCACTCCTGACACAAATGGCTCACAGGTGGAACTGAAAACTGAACTGAAGAGAATGTGTCTCCGTGTCAAACAAATCTGTCTAATAAGCACATACACACACACACATCATCATCAACATCATCATCATCATCATCCACCCGCTGGGTCAATATTCTACCCTTTTCTACTACATTTTAATTCCTTGTCACACAATGGTAAGCCAAGAAAATCCCACCAGCTCTTTGTGTATTGATGAAACCTGCTCTCGGTTTGTTCAATACGTTCGGCACTGACCTATAAATCTGTTAAGTCTTAAACATACAAACAAACGTAGCAGTGATTAAGCACTGTTATATCACAGAGCAGCAGTGCATCATGACCATGGATTTCAGTGAGGCAGGACGACATTGATGATGACATAGCCTCAAACGAAATTAAGTCGAGAGGCTAGCACTTGACTTATGCTACAGGCTACAATCTAGTGAACTGTTAGAGTAACTCCGTAACAGGCAGTTGACATTTAACTACATACAGTTATCCAGAACACAGTCGAGGAGCTCGTTTTCAGCGGATTTAGAAGCAGCAGTTTATTTACATTATAAACTCCTCTTTCCTTTCATAATAGTTGCAATACATTGCGTCTTTCGTTAAAAAACAGTTTGGACATCAGACACATTTTCAATTTGCCTTTGTTTGTAGAAATATATTCTTGGCAGCTGTTTAACTTGGCAACGCTGTCCTGCCCACTGAAAACATGTGAGAATGACGCAGTGTGATTACTGATCAATCAGTTTCTATTAGCAGTGGTTGTGGTTCACTTTTCTCACCACTAGGGGCAATAATATTTCTAGAGTCAGCAGCACTGCCACAGGACATATAGAGAGGTGAGCAAGTCACTTCAAATCAGCTTTTATCTGTGAAAGACTAACATTATTTAAATCATTAGTCACTCAAAATGGTTCATTTGTATTTCAATTTAAAATGTATTTGGCTCTAGAATAAGGACATTAAGGAGATCAGAACAGCTGATATAATTTATAAAGTAGGTTTGTTCTCATGGATGAGCAGCTACGGATGAACCGCCACTGCCCTAGCTATAGCAAATATTCGGTTCTGATTGGTCGAAAAAGTGTTGATTCATTTTCTATAACAGCAGCTCTGAGAGTCATCTATAAGGAAATCCCAGGTTAGTTCTAACACACTCTTTCAAATACATATATAACCGTTTCTACAGTACAATGCCTTCATTGGCACACATACTCTCAACAAAAAATAGTTTTACTCTATTGCTGTGAAGCTGTGTGTAAGGTGACGTTTATTTATAAAAGTGTCTGCACCTAAAGTAAAGCTGTTCCTTCATGTTTTCTGTAGATGACAGACCGTGTACGCAGTTTCTCGGTTATGTGACAAGCTGGAATTTTGTTCTTCTAATTAGCTTGAGTGAAAGAAAACAAAAAAAGAGGGGCTGGTGAGGGAGTGACTGTTTATTGCCGTAATAAGGAAAGTGTTAACGGGAACCAATTTGTACTGCAGATGTTCCATGGCATTAAGCATAACAATAAATGAATATAATGCATTCTGTGTCCTTCTTTATAAAAAAGTAATTTAAGAGGAGTAAAAGATGCTGTTATTGGAAAATAAATTTCACAGAGTTAACCGTTACTCATATAAAACAAACCATGTTGTGTTTATACCATTTATATATACAGTATATTCTCCTTATAAATACTGTATATTCCTTGTATGCACATCTGACACAATCTGCTTTTTCAAACTGGTGTTGCAGAAATGTATTAGATTTATATGGTAGATTTATATGCATACTATTTGCTATAAAACAAGATCTTGGCAGCCGACCAGATTGGTAACACTGTCATTAACTGTCCTTTCAGTTGAAAACGGTTCATGAGGCGAGTATAAAGCAGTGTGTTTACTGCCTTTATTGTTCTTCATTAGCATTTGGTGTGGTTCATTATTAGCCACCACTAGGTGTAATAGTAGCTGTTAAGTGAGCACACAGCCTGGAAAGATGAGCAAACCAACTGATTGAACATATCTTGCATACTGTATACTTCATAACAATAATGTTACATGTTCTGCATAGCAGCTTATTGGTGGCTCAGACAGAGCGTATGGTTTACAGGTGATGAAACGATGACTGGAATGTGAGCACATCATGTATTTATATTCCGTACAGTCAGTTCAAGGTCACCAATCTTTTCCCAGTTTCCCGTTGAAACACGTGTGATGGATAGACAGAAAGCAGGCGTGAGTCATGACGGGTCAGCGACCTGCGATTCTGTGTAGTGTAGTGTATTTCCAGGCCGCTGTATGGAAATGTTTTTTTATGGAACATTGCAAAGTGCGAAGCTGGAATGTTTGGGGTTGTTGCGGTGGTCCAAAGAAACAGTAACTCATGCGCTAACCAAAGAACAAAGTCAATTCCAACTGCTGTTCCATTACATTTTATAAGCTATAAAATCAGTATGATATTGATGTATTATGTCGTTGTTTATGTTCTTCCTTTCCAACAAAGATGAAAACCAAGAACACTAGGTTGATGTTTATGTAACTTTAATAGGCAATGAATTAGGAGAGAAAAGCAGTAAACTGTAGAATCTGCACACCCTGTATGTGTGTGTGTGTGTGTGTGTGTGTGTGTGTGTGTGTGTGTGTGTGTGTGTGTGTGTGTGTGCGTGTGTGTGTGGTGTGTGTGTGTGCGTGTGTGTGGTGTGTGTGGTGTGAGTGGTGTATGTGTGAGTGGTGTATGTGTGTGTGGTGTGAGTGTGTGTGGTGTGTGTGTGTGTGCGCGTGTGTGTGTGTGAGTGTGGTGTGTGTGTGGTGTGAGTGGTGTGAGTGTGTGGTGTATGTGTGTGTGGTGTGTGTGTGTGTGTGTGTGTGTGTGTGGTGTGTGTGTGTGTGTGGTGTGAGTGTGTGTGTTTGTGTGTGGTGTGAGTGTGTGTGAGTGTGGTGTGTGTGTGGTGTGAGTGGTGTGAGTGTGTGGTGTATGAGTGTGTGGTGTGTGTGTGTGTGTGTGTGGTGTGTGTGTGTGTGTGTGGTGTGAGTGTGTGTGTTTGTGTGTGGTGTGAGTGTGTATGTGTGTGGTGTGTGTGTGTGGTGTGAGTGTGTGTGTGTGTGGTGTGTGTGTGGTGTGAGTGTGTGTGTGTGTGTGTGTGTGTGTGGTGTGTGTGTGTGGTGTGAGTGTGTGTGTTTGTGTGTGGTGTGAGTGTGTATGTGTGTGTGGTGTGTGTGTGGTGTGAGTGTGTATGTGTGTATGTGTGTGGTGTGTGTGTGTGTGGTGTGAGTGTGTATGAGTGTGTGGTGTAAGTGAATGAAGCGGATAAAAGCAAAGTGAGAAAAGAGAAGGAGACCAGCAGTGCAGTATGCTGTCAGTTTAAACAACAATTAAACACTGCATGCTGGTGAGCACACGCTGTTATTTAATTTCCTAATGGACTAAATCCCTAATGCAGAACTGTAAACACAACACGGGGGGTCAAATAATCTCAGCACGTTCCCGACATTAGATTTTATACACACCTGCAAAGTCTGCCATGGGTAATCTCTAACATGGACACAGAGATGATCACTTTCGTTCTGCTGAGCAATTTCTGGCACTGTTCCATTATTTGTCCAGTCCTACATTAGCTGTCATGTTAAACCGAAGCAGTGTTGACGTGGGCAGGGATCAGACATACAGAGTAATGTCTGCGTTCCCACACCTGCAGGTTGGGAGTTGACGACCAAAGAGACTTCCCTGAGTGCTCGCACACAGCTCTGCTCCCCAGAGACGGGCCACCGTGACAGGTTGGCTGTTTTCCGCAGCTTGCCTCTGCAGCTACGTTAAAGGGAGGAGCTGCCAGGTCGCAGCCACACGACCAGACAGGAACTGATGGGAAAGGAAGAGAAAGAGCTCCCTTGTGCATGCAATGCAAATATTTACTTACACATTCAGAGGCGGTGCATGCATCAATATTCGTGCTGGTCTGTGTTTGAACAAGAACGCTAGCTTGATTGAGACATTCAGGCGCGCTGGCACGGACATATGAGTAACTGGCAGCCTTAACCATGCAGATGAGGGGCTGTTAGAGTAAAAAATGGCTTACAGTTTAAATTAGCGTGATCATTGGAAAGTTTATTGACATCCTTATCCAACTGCACACTCATCCTGTATGCAATTCCGGCACTGCGTATCGATCAGTCTACGTGCACATGCTGCAAGTCCCGATATGCTATCTTAAACAAATCAGGGAATTAATAGCCAATTTAAAAGTGTGTTTCATACAAAAACAGAAAACACCGCTACAAGAAAAGGAGCAGACTCTATCTTGTTTTATTGTCAGCAATCATACACGCACACTCAAACACAAGTTCTCCAGCGTGAACAAGCAGCGACAACTTCAAGAAAGGTATTTTGGAGCTCCTTCCATTTGCAGTGACAAGTCAAATCAGTCCTGACAGATCGGAGACTGGGCTCACCCCGAGCCGCTGACAAGCTCTAATGCTCACAATAAGCTGCTCGTTAATATTTATGAGAAACTCCACAGAGACCTAGCCAGTCTGAGCCTCTGATCAAGTCAAACAGAACGCAAGTATTAGAAGACGACGATGAAGTTCCTGATCAAGCACCAGAACAGGAACATGAAGGAAATAGTCATCTTTCAGTGACCGTGCAAACAATTCATTCATTTATTTGTTCCTGTTCAGATACACTTTATCCTGTTCAGGGTCACTGGAATCCGAATCCGGAGACTAAACTGGGAACGCTGGACGTGACACAGGATTACACCACCGACTAAAAGCCAGTCAAATACTGACAAGTTTTTGGACAGTCAGAGTCTACCAGAGATCCCAGATGAAACACACAAGAACACAGGGAGAACCTCAGGAACTACAGCTGTTGTCAATTGGACCACCAGTTTATTTTAAAGGTACTGTAGAATCTTCAGATTTCCAAAGTGGTTAAAGCATTTACCCTTCAGTGTCTTCTCCAGAGCCACACCCTCAAAACCACAAGAGTGTCAACAGTGAGGACATCTGAATTCCAGTGCAAAAGGAAGAGCTTCCTGATTGGTTGGATGGCTGTACAGTATATCGTCCATCATTTGTTTTCTCATCTCCCTGCAGAGCCCAGATCACCACACAGAGTTTTCCTGAATGGTCAGCTGATGGTGATCCACATCATTTGTTTGTTGTGACAGAGACCAGTTTTCTTCCAAGCAGATATTTCAATATATTAACTAAAATTTCTTTAATATATGAATTGAAACTCCAACTTACCCAGAGTGATGTTATGCGCTCAGGTCACATGATGACGTCCTGTAGAAAGCACGTCAAAGCTGCAGTAGGCGGGGTTTTCTGTGTGTGTGTTTGTATGTGTGTGTGTGTGTGTGTGTGTGTGTGTGTGTGTGTGTGTGTGTGTGCACTGTCAAATATTGGATTTTGTACATGCTACCTGAGTGCTGAAAACCTGGATTAACCAGGGATTTTGTGTGACCTTCTAGTCTTAATTGCCTGATGAGAGCACTAAAAAAATCCAATATACAAAATCCAGCACACACAAACAGCTTTAATACCCATGTAAATTGGGCCAAAGAATTTTTATTTTGCCAGGAAACAGAAGTTAACAGAGGGACACGGAGAGAAACAATGTGACGCAGTGAGACTGGGCAGAGAAAACGGGTTAATCCTGGATAACATCTTCACATTGAAAAAAAAAAGCGTGATCACATACAAGACAGAACCTGGTGATTTGCATCATCAACCATTTGCACCATACATGTTTCGTTCTCTTTCTATTTATCCCCTGATTCCCCTGATCACCCCAAGGACTCGCTTTTCCATTATCCTCCAGTTGTTCATCCTTCTCTCTCTCCCTCTCTCTCTCTCTCTGGTAAATGAAACATTTTATGCAGCCCACTTCAATGACAGGTGGCAACATGTCAGCACAAACTCACATTGGCATTGAAGTTGCAACTTAAAAAAAATTCCACGTCATTAAATGGGCAGATGAAAAGGAAGTTAATCAGGTGATCTTGATTCTCATTACTCTTGGCACAGCCAGCAATAACAAGTGAATGTGCTTGCAGTGATCCGTAGCCGGTTACATGCACCAGGCTGGAGATTTCAGGCAGGCTTTAGCACCTCAATATCATTTAAAAGCAGGATCGTATATATATATATATATATATATATATATATATATATATATATATATATATATATATATATATATTTTTTTTTTATTTATTAACTTTTGTATTATTTGTTAATCATTACCACAATACTTATATCAGTCCAGACATGGTATAACGATGTAGTATAATAACAAATACTTATAAACAATTTATTATTTTTCTGAAATGTGTGAGAACATTGACCGTTGACCTGAACATCCTGCCTCTGCTGATGACTCTTTCTGTGTGTGTGTGTGTGTGTGTGGGTGTATATGTGTTTGTGTGTGTGCGTGTGTATGTGTGTGTGTGCGTATATGTGTGTGTATATGTGTTTGTGTGTATTTGTTTTTGTGTGTATATGTGTTTGTGTGCGTGTATGTGTGTGTATGTGTGTGTGTGTGTGTGTGTGTGTGTGTGTGTGTGTGTGTGTGTGTGTGTGTGTGTGTGTGTGTGTGTGTGTGTGTGTGTGTGTGTGTGTGATGAATCACTGCATGGAGACAGGCTTCAGCAATGTTTAAGGAACTGAAGCTGGGTTTTAGACCAGGACTTTAACACTGATACTAAAACCAACACATTTCTTTTCTGAAACCGGAATCTAACCAACACAAAACTCACAAAAACAACCACCTGCCTGTGCATCATTATTACCTAATTACACTAGACGCATAATAACAAACGCCAAGCGCGCATTGTAGGCTTAGCTGTAGCGGAGCTCGTGCTCTTCAGTAAAACTAAGAGTGTTCTGTGCTCGTAACAAAGCGATAGGTTCAATAAGCACCCGTTCTCGGTGTGGTGTATACAGTATTACTTTTTCCACCCAGTCTTGTGCTCCTGGTGCGCGCGGAGTTCACACACACACACACACACACACACACACACACCGTGTGAAACCGTGTCAATAAAATGTCTTCAATAAATGATAACAGTTTACACACAGACTGAAGAGTCCGAAATGTTTAAAAACAACAATATTAGACTTAATAGTTTACTGTGTAGCAATAAAACTGGCTTCAAACTACAGTACAGCAGCTGGCTGTGGTGTCGGATGTAGTCCAGGTGTTGTTTAGAAATAAAGAAAGAAAGAAAGAAAGAAAGAAAGAAAGAAAGAAAGAAAGAAATAAACTCACCCGTTAACATGCTGTGCCTTATTGCCTCAGTACCTTAGTGTCTCATTGCCTCAGAGTCTCGGTGCCTCAGTGCCTCATTGCCTCAGTGTCTCATTGCCTCAGTGTCCACTTCTTCTTGACTCCCAGGTTTCATGTCCAACTCGGTCCGCTTTCCGCCTCTCAGGGGTTCATTCACGGATTCCTTCACAGGTCGCGCGGCGGGACGCTGAAGGTCCGACTCGCTCCTTCAGACACTAGACACTGAAGCAGGAGCGGAGCGCGCGCCCCGGTGTGCAACGTCACTGGTTGTGCGCGAACGCGAGCACGCCGCCAGACCGAACCACAGCGCGTGCAGCGCATCAACCTCTCCAACAGTTCTGTGGCGCGCGGAAAAAACGAGGTGGTGCTGGAGATATTATCCGACTGTCTGTTGAGCAGCTTAGAAAAAAATAAAATAAATAAAAAATACGTGTCGATTCCTGCCTTTAATCAACCTGCCTATTAGCCTGTTATGGTTAGATTGTAAGCCGCTTTGTTTTTTGCTCTCAGCAACATCGCGGTAGCCTAAGGCGCGTGCAGAGGTGTCGAGGTATGACAGATGGATACGGCTGTGTGAAAGGATTCGTTTGATTTCAATGAACCTAAAATGCGTTCTGCATTTGAAACACTCACTATAAGTAACAGCATTAATTCAGTGCACATTACTGCAGTGCAATCAATTCACCAAAGCACAGCATGTGGCAAGGTCAAACAACATCAACTTCAATGCTAGGGTTTAAAAAGGAGCCAGAGGAAAGCTTAGCTCCATATGAGCTCCTATAATCCTATAAAAGTAATAAAAACAAGCCATATCGATTTATAAAGCATTCTTTAATTTAGTGCAGTTCTCTTTTTTTATTTTAACTTTAAATGTATTTATTTTAGTTCTGTATAGAAAAGTAATCAAATCCATGAAGCTGACCTTTCTGTAATCTAAGCATACAATGCAGGTATTTGGAGGAAACCAGAGAATCTGGAGGAAACCCTGGAGCACAGGGACAACATGAAAGCATCACACACACACACACACACACAAACACACACACACACACACACAGTAGAGAGACAATCGCACCCTCAATCCTGAGGTGCGAGGCAAACATCATTCAGAGGAAAAAACATTGAATCTCAAGTTTTCGGGCTTTCTGAGACAAAAAAATTGTAATATTAAAAAAGAAAGAAAGAAAGAAAGAAAATAGGGAGAAAATATTGTAAGTTAAGTGATAACAAGAGCTAACTTGATTTGTGGACATTCCACAATTTTAAATGAACCTATACACAAAATAAAATAATAATACCAATAATAATAATAATAATAATAATAATAATAATAATAATAATAATAATAATAAGAAGAAGAAGAATTATTATTATTATTATTATTATTATTATTATTATTATTATTACTGAAATTCTATGACAATTTGCTGTAATATAAGAAGAATAAAATAAATATTGTGAAATAATCAACATTGGCATGGCAACGCAAACTCTGCTGTGTCAGGCTGCATCACATCATCTCATTGTTGATTATTTTCCTGTAACTGCATATCTCCAAATGTCTTTTTTCTAACATGGTTCTTCATGTGTTTTCCAGAGATAAAAACAGAAACAAACAAACAAACAAACCCAATACAGATATTAAATAAACACGTTGTAACACAAAGCTCATGTAAGGCATGTGCACGTTTGTACATTCTGAATTACTGCTTAGAAAATCGACATACATCTATCAGAATGAGTGTGAATTCATGCTAATAGAGCTATCAACGAATACCAGAGCAAGGAAAATAACTCTAGGGTAATATAGAAATGCATTTATAAAATGAATTCCAAAGAAAATCATTTAAATGAGATTGACACATGTAAAAGGCTGTGCTTTCTATCATACTTTTATTAGGCTGATAGCAGTGTGACATAGCGGTGTGAAATCCCCATAGTGAGAGGTTAATAACTAAATAATACAAATATTAATGCATTTGGTCAAGAAAGCAGTTTTTATCTTGTTTGTGAACTGGGCTACTTGGTTTCTTGCTTCTGATTTCTGTTATAATTTAGTTGACTGCAAAAGAAATGTCTCTTAATACATACATGGTTAACCTGTTTACTTTGTTGTTCATGAATGTGAGGAAATCAATTCAAACTATTGATGTATCATCATCTGACGCTACTGTATATAATGTGTTTTTTTAGTTTTCCAGTGTCAGAGGTATGGATGTGGAGCAGACGTGTTTTGCTTACTCCAAGATGAAGTTCATGCCCAATTTAGCATTATATCTTGTGAAAGTCCCCTCATGCACTGTGTGATTTGACAAAGCAGTGGCTACAATGTGTGTGTAAGTGAAGATATAGGCACTTCACTTCAGCTTTGTGAACTAATTCATAGAAAATATGAGCAAAACCTAGATGGCCCGTAGTTGAAGGTGATGAGAAACTCTCATTAGCCTGTGTGTGTATGGAGTAAGATTGAAATTTCAGACATTATGGCATCGATCCAGCACTGAGTGCTGTGCTAAATGACACAGAATCGGTGAGGTGCTCACTGATAGAGCTCTTAGAGCAGTGGTGACAGATTATACGTGACAATTGACCTTCTTCTTCACCTGAAGCAGAGGTTAAGCAGGGCTGAATGCTCACATAGATTCTGTCTCAGTAGATCTGATAAGTAGACTGATAATCTGTCAGGATGAATGATCTTATAGATTCTTTTTTGTCTCTTACTTAAATTGAAAAGCAATGTTTAAACATTAAAAATCAGGATAAAGTAAGAAAAAAATCAATTTCAAATTGGATGGAAATACACCTTATATCAAAAGATCAATAATGAATTGTTTTAATTAATATTAGTGAGGTTATTGGAATTACATAAAGTATAAATGAGATCTCAGATAGCAACTGGAATGAATGAGGACAGAGTGATTGGGTTTTCGTTACTTGTTGAATGAATGAATGAATTTACAAAAAACATATAAGCAAACAAATGCACAAACAAATTGAACAAATGAATAAAAGAATGAATGAATAAAAATGAATTAATCAATCGATGAATAAACAGACAAATGAATGAGCATCCAAACAACCAAATAAGCGAATGATTGAACTAATAAATACATGAAAAAATAACAAATGAATGAAAGAATGAATAAAGAAATGAAGGAACAGAAAAAATACAAACCAACAAGGAAATAAATAAATGGATAAACAAAGATATGTACAAACAAAATGAATGAATGAATGAATGAATGAATGAATGAATGAACGGATAAATGAATGAATGAATGAATGAATGAATGAATGAATGAATGAATGGCAAGGCTGGGTTAGCATACAGCTGAACCCACATCACTGTACCTCTGTCTCACACACAGGTTTGTAGCTTAAAGTTACATAATGGTACTGTGTGGAGTTTGCACCAACTGTCACTACACACATAAACACCACACACACTCTTACCTTAGAACAATGATGTTAAGTATTTACCCTGCTTGTACCTCGCACTCCCAGAATACATGATAACATGGTATTCAGTGCAATAAGAAGACAAGATAATAATAGCAAACACTACATGCAACATTTGAATCTCCATACAAAAGTTGAAACATCTAATTTAACTTGTCTGCATGCCTTACTGCCTGTGCTTTCCATGAACGTTTAAAGAGCATCCAACCAGCAGCAAGTTTTTGCCGTGTCTTTTTCTCAGCACGCATGGCGGAGAATATGAATAGATAAATAAAGTCCAAATGATTTTCTATTTCCACCAAATAAAATGAGTGTCAAAAGAACGATGCAAATTCGGAAAGCCTGAGCCACCTGAGAACATCCTACAAAGATGCTCGATAGTGTCTTGCTTGAAGATGTGTTCCTGAATTATTCTGTTTCCTTTCCCTTTCAGGGCTTTTGCTGAAAAAAATGTTTCTAATTCCTTCAGGAAATACATATTGCTGCTCTCTAAAACACAGAACCCTGGATGGCACCGATGGAAAACATATACAAGGATAACCAAAATGGCTGGAAGAAAGCTATTCCTTTGTGTCCTTTTGTGCCAGCAAGCATGACTGATGCAGTCATCAGGGATAATAGTAAAAGATATTAAAGCCAGACGTCATCTGTTTCGAGACAAGGAACAGCAAATTTCTCCCTAGACTTCTTCTACTTATAGAAATATACAATTCTTACCTAGTAAGGCAAGGCAAGTTTATTTGTATAGCACATTTCATACACAGAGGTCATTCAAAGTGCTTTACACAGAAATTAGAAAACAATTTATAAGAGAGAAAAAAAATATATGTAAAAATAAGAGACACATGATAAAATCATAATAAAAACGAACAATTAAAAAAATAAATGTGATTCAATAAGAACAGTTTAAAATATGTTAAAAAGAATAAAACAGGAGTAAAAGTGATTAGGATAAAAAGTGCAGTCAGTGTGAAGCAGCACAGTGATCATTCAGTAAATGCAGAGTTAAACAGATGTGTTTTTAATCTTGATTTAAAAGTGTCTACTGTTGAAGCACATCTGATCTCTTCTGGAAGCTGATTCCAGCTATAGGTGGCATAAGAACTAAATGCTGACGCACCTTGTTTTGAGTGAACCCTTGGTATCTCTAACTAACCTGATCCTAATGATCTGAGTAGTCTGCTTGGTTTATATTCAGTTAGCATATCTGTAATGTATTTCGGTCCTAAGCCATGAAGTGATTTATAAACGAGTAACAATACTTTAAAATCTATTGTAAATGTAACTGGAAGCCAGTGTAAGGCCCTGAGTACATGCAGGATTATCCCACAACTACTGTATGTTGGTAATGGGATTCTTTTCCTTTTCCCGTGTGCTGCAGCAGAAGTCAATTAGTGTCATAAGCACATGATGTTCGCAGTCAATCACTGAACTCCTGCTGGATATAGAAAACATTTATAAGATTAGTGAGAAATGAGATGAAAAACTAGAAGCCCATCTCCAAAAACCGAGGTGCTCTCAGACAACAAACAACACGTGATAGAGTGTACAGTATTTTCACATTACAGCACATGGAAATTTTTTCTTCACATAACTTTGTAGGTTGGGGTCAGAGCACAGGGTCAGTCATGATACAGCATCCATGGAGCAGTGAGAGTTAAGAGCCTTACTCAAGGGCCCAACAGTGGCAGCTTGGCAGTGCTGGGGCTTGAACCCCAACAACCCAGAGCCTTAACCACTTGACCCACCACTGCCCAGAAGGTTCTTCAATTAGGGCTTCATTATTATTAATGGTGCTTGCAAAGCAACATTCTTACTATCCAGCATACTCTTCCGGACAAAACTTCAGCACGTAACTTGTCCCGCAGCTTTTGTCCTAGACCCATGAATGACGTGTCAAATAAAAAGTGAAAATAAAAAATTTGCATAACATGGACATGTGACATATCAAAACACTCAGCACAATGAGGAGAACTGCCTCACGTGTATTCTGGTCATGTCACGTGATGTCACGTGAGGTCACGTGAAAATCAAAATTTAGCACAACATGGACATGTGATATATCAAAACACTCAGCACGATGAGGGGAACTTGCCGCATGCAAGCACCATTCACATTTTCTTCAGGAAATGTACGTTCTAGTTATTATTAATGGTGCTTGCAAAGCAACACTCTTGTTATCTTGCATACTGATTATGATTCTTCCGGACAAAACTTCGGCGCGTAACTTGTCCCGCAGCTTTTGTCCTAGACCCATGAACGATGTTTGCACAGCGGACGAAAAAGCGGCCAAAAAAGTCCCATAGACTTGAATGGGAAATTCCTAAAATTCCTTTAATCTCTCACACACACACACAGCGTGCGCAGAGCTCAGGCACGGCTTCTCTTCTGAGTGCCGAGATTTGCCATGTGCAAGCACCATTCACATTTTCTTCAGGAAATGTACATTCTATTTATTGTTGTTGTTGTTGTTATTATTATTATTATTATTATTATTATTATTATTATTATTACTATTATTATAGTAAGAGTAGTAGACATCACAGTAGTATATTTAGACATCCAAATGCAGCAAATTCAATCACATTATACATGTACTTAACCAAAAACAACAAAAATATATTTATATTTTGGAGTGGTGGCTAAGTGGTCATCAGAAGGTCATGTGATCTAATCCCCCCACTGCCAAGCTGCCACCCCTGAGCCTGTCCCTTAACTATCAACTGCTCAGCTGTATAAATGAATAAGATGCTCTGAATAAGGGCATCTGCCAAAGGCTACAAATATACAGTAAATGTAAATAATATTGCTCACAGTTAAGCTCCTACCTCTTGTGCAAGTGTTTCTGTCATTTCAGTTTTATTTAATTCATATATTTAATAAACCATATACTTTATAAATATTTTTTTATTTGTATTTTATTTTTTTACATTTTATTTTGTTGCATAGTCTACATAGTTAGATAATACAAGGTACTGCATAGAACCCAACCCATCTCATGACTCAGCCTTTGCAGTTACAGTACTATTGAATTTGCATCAAACATCATGCTCATTTCCCTGAATTCCAAATAAAACACAAAAACCACCTGGAAGCAAAACCAACCTGATTATTGTGCAAATTGCCACAATAAAGATGCGTCCAATAAGTGAAATTACAACTACTAATTTGTTTTGGATAAAAGGACATAAAAGCAGTAGTTCTATTGTACCTCTTAACCTATAGTCCTACAATGTACATATGAACAATCATCCTGCTCCCAGAAGTGCTGCATCTAAAAAAAAATTAAAAGTGCTCACATTCATTTCCACGTTTACTTCCCTGTTCTACATCATTGCTTTTAACGACTCTTATTACACTCTTATTACTTGCTTGTAGGGTTATGCTCAATTTGTTTCTCTGACTAAACCACCGGCTTTAATTCCCAGCTCTTCTTTGTCCTACATTTCTGAGTACATTTCTGGGCATGTCTAAGCATGTATTCATTCCTATTAAGTAACTGTTTCCTCAGAATCAGAATCCGGTTTATTGGCCAAGTTTGTTGACACACACAAGGAATTTGGTTCCAGCAGTTTGTGACTCTCAAAAGCACAGACATAAATAACAATACTATACAAGAAAACAATGCAGAGGATGAGATACAATATAGACAGTTGAGTATAAAATATGGATATAGAATGAATTAAATATATAAAATATGAATATGGAATGCCGAAATGAGTTTCCTCTGCAGGGTGGCTGGGCGCTCCCTTAGAGACAGGGTGAGGAGCTCGGAGGAGCTCAGAGTAGAGCTGCTGCTCCTCCACATCGAGAGGAGTCAGCTGAGGTGGCTCGGGCATCTGTTCTGGATGCCTCCTGGACGCCTCCCTGGGGAGGTGTTCCGGGCATGCCCAACCGGGAGGAGGCCCCGGGGAAGACCTAGGACACGCTGGAGGGACTATGTCTCTCGGCTGGCCTGGGAACGCCTCGGTATTCCCCCGGAAGAGCTGGAAGAAGTGTCTGGGGAGAGGGAAGTCTGGGCATCCCTGCTTAGACTGCTGCCCCCGTGACCCGGCCCCGGATAAGCGGTAGAAAATGGATGGATGGATGGATGAATATGGAATATGAATGATCAGTTATGTACATAAAGTGTAGGAATGCAAATAACTATATTGTGCAATATTATGCTTTTTGTGCAATATACAGCAGCAGTAGTGTGTAATATACAGATGATTTGATGATTGACAGTCCTGATAATGAGATAAGAGTTGTGGAGGATCCAGTGCCTCTCATGAGAAAGCTAGGCTTGAGGTTTACATATTCAAGCAATATTATTTAAAATTAATATTATTTCTATGGGGGTCACGGTGGCTTAGTGGTTAGCACGTTCGCCTCACACCTCCCAGGGTTGGGGGTTCGATTCCTGCCTCCGCCTTGTGTGTGTGGAGTTTGCATGCTCTCCCCGTGCCTCGGGGGTTTCCTCTGGGTACTCCGGTTTCCTCCCCCGGTCCAAAGACATGCATGGTAGGTTGATTGGCATCTCTGGAAAATTGTCCGTAGTGTGTGATTGCGTGAGTGAATGAGAGTGTGTGTGTGCCCTGCGATGGGTTGGCACTCCGTCCAGGGTGTATCCTGCCTTGATGCCCGATGACGCCTGAGATAGGCACAGGCTCCCCGTGACCCGAGGTAGTTCGGATAAGCGGTAGAAAATGAATGAATGAATGATTATTTCTATGAAGAGAATTTATTTCTAATCACACTGTTCGGTGTCACCCAGACGAGGATGAGGTTCCATTCTTAGTCTGGTTCCTTTCAGGGTTTTTTCCTCAATTCTTTTCTTGCAATCGTCACCTCTGGCTCGCTCATTCGGGATCAATTAAAAATGTTATTTCTATCTAGAATTTTGTACATTTCTGCAAAGCTGCTTTGTGCTATATCCAAGTGCTATACAAATAGGATTCAATTAAACTGAACTGAATATAAATTGATTGAAATTGTACCGTACACATGCTGCAATGCCAAAGGAAACCGTATCTAGGCACGTGTGGAATATGTAACACGTCATACAAACAGTAACCTGAGCTCAGATCAAACAAAAGATAGTGGAGCCGTGAGTTGGTTAGCTTGCAAATGTGCTGCCTTAAATGTAAATGGTCAACAAGAGCTGCGTCCTCTGAATTAATTTAAAATAAACACATCTATTAGTCAAAGGCTTGGTGCTTCAGGGCAATCCTGTGAGCATTCCACACCTGACCGCACAAAGAGACACACATTAGAAAAGTCTGGCTAATAAAAAAACACGAGAATCATCAAAGGTTTCAACCCGTCTCCTCTCGACCACGTCCCTACTGACACAATCCCACTCCAGATGTAGTCCCCAATTGCTATTCTAAACTCTTCTCAAAAGTCTTTTCACTAGATTTTGGAGAATGGTTGTGGGAATTTATGTTCATTCATACACAAGATCATTAGTAAGCTTATGCGCTGATGTTTGGTGAGGAGACCTAAAGCATAGTCTGCATAACAATTCATCCCAAAAGTGTTCAATGGGGTTGAGGTCAGGGCTTTGTGCAGGATGCGCGGGTTCTTCCACTCTAACCTTGGCACAGTCTGAACAGGAGCATTGTCATGTCTAATAATTCCAGCAAAGGGAAATTATAATGCTATAGCATATAAAGATGTCCTTCCAACATCGTAGCTACAGTTTACAGAAGAACCACATATGGGTGCAAGGGTCAGGTGTCCATAAACATTTGGCTGTAACTCACACTGGCTTGTCTCTTTTTGTATATGTCCTTATCTTATTCTGCCACTTCTATTTTCTCACATTTGAGGATTTGTAATCAATCACTGAATCACAGGAAGGGCAAACACCCCACATGGTTCTGAATTGTTTTTAGATGACAGCATCAAACGGCATCAAACAGCATCAAACGCAGCAGATAGGCATCAATTTTTAAGCAGCGTTCAGCACTGAGAGATGTGAGCTCATGTATGATCTACAGTAATGTGTACAGAATGTGGGTGCTCGCTACACCATGACCAGATGAGAAGTCTACATAGGGTTAAAATGTTAAATAGGACTGGATTACAGGACACGTTTAAGTTTGTGTGGGGTGAAAGAAACAAGGCAGGAGGCTGTCGCTGACCTGCAGGTCTTCAACTTGACGTATGTGCTTCACAATCCACTGCTTATACAGTAACTGCGCTAGTTTCCTATGAGGCAAATACGCTAACATAAAATTAATTAATGATCCTTTTTAATAACAAGCTGAAAATCGTCATTCTTGCAATTCAAATTACCGTGTATATTTCTTTTTTTTTAAGCTAAATAAATTGTTCCAAAATTTGTCATTTTGTTTGCAAACTACCCAAATGCTAACAAATCTTGGCCAACTGTCGCATTGTAACCCCATCGATCTCGAATCTGCATCACCACGGCCTACAAACAGCCACCGTGGACACTCACTCCCAACAACCACCTGCGCTGTCACGCCTTCTGATTAAGAACGTTTTTGTTTCTGTTGTTTATTTGTGTACATAGATTCAGGTATTTTATTTTCATGACATTACGGTTCCTAACCTTCTGATTGCTCTGGTTAAGCCTGATTTTTGGATTTTGTCTTTTCTCTGTTCTCGACTATAATTGAACCTAGCACAGTTGGATCTTGCTCATAGCAGGACTGACCTGTGCCTTTAATAACCCTGCACTTTGCCTGTTGCCTCTTGTATCAACTACCAAGTCTAGCTTCTCCTTTGGTCCTATTTTTTTTAAACGTGTTTCTCTTATTTTGAACTGTACCCCTTTTTTTTAATAAACCCTTTGTGACAACAACCTGATGAGAAAGACAGCATGATACTCTCTGTGGAAAATAGCCATCAAGATTGTATGTGTTTTATGTACAGAAGAAAGAAAAAATCTATTATCGACTGCCTACAAATTTGTCTGACTCAATTAAGAGTCTGAGGAAAAGAGCAATTTGTTCTTAAATCACCCTTTACTACACAGCTCAGATAACCGTGCAGAATCCTCAGAATTAAATCAGCCATCACAGAGACACCGACGCTGGAACAGTGGTTTCTGATGGCTTTTTAATGACAAACTAAATATGAAGAGAGGAAGCATGATTGTGAAAAAAAATGTGTGATTGATTGAAGAGCAAAATTAGTGATGTTCAATTAACACGCAGGATTTTCAACTGCTCTCTTGCGTACTCCGAAAGCTGCGACAGTTTCTTAACTACACCAGATTTGTTCAGATCATTGAAAAAACATAAGGAGTACTGACATGGAATAGCTATTTTCAATAGATATGCAAATGATGTATAAGTGTGCATGTATATACGTTCTATGTTTTCTCAGAGTTACAAGCACATTCAGACTTCGGGCTGTAATCCAATTCCTTTTCAGTCTAGAAGATGGCATGTATCCTTTACTACAGCCAGGTGTGCACTGAAATTACAATTACTACAATTAAATCACTGTACCTTTTTTTTTTTTTTTTTTTACTTTAACTTAATTTATAAAATATTCAGCTATATTAAATCTGAAATATTGTTACATTTATTTTTGATCACCTTTGCATACTAAAAAAATTAGTAGACGTTTAGCCCCAGAAGGGTGTAAGTCAATCACAATGATAAATAATTGAATTTCAAGTTTGAAAAGTTTGAAAAGTCTAGTGAAAGCCTACCTAAGGCACCTAATCATTTAGTAGCAGCAGTGATGTCTGAGACAGTGGAGACGGATGAGGGTCTCTGATCTAATTTATCAGATAGCTTCCATTTTAAACAGCTTGATAATGATCTGTGAATTATTCTAGACGAATCGTGGCTATAATCGACATTTCACAGCTCGACATTCCTATCCGTGGAAACTTCACAGCTAAGCGCTTTGCTAGCTGAGTGACTAGCCTGATCTTGAGATATTTTACTGTAGGAAAGCTCTGGATCAGTTCTTCAGCAGATGTTCATTGTTCAGTAATGATTGTCTGTTTATATATGGTGGTGTGAAAAAATGTTTGGCCCCTTCTTGATTTTTTATTTTTGCATGTTTGTCACACTTTAATGTTTCAGATCATCAAACAAATTTAAATATTAGTCGAAGATAACACAAGTAAACACAACATGCAGTTTTTAAATGAAGATTTTTATTATTAAGGGAAAATAAAACCCAAACCTACATGTTCCTGTGTGAAAAAGTGTTTGCCCCTAAACCTAATAACTGGTTGTGTCACCCTTAGCCGCAATAACTGCAATCAAGCATTTGCGATAACTTGCGATGTGTTTGTTACAGCGCTGTGGAGGAATTTTGGTCCACTCATCTTTGCAGAATTGTTGTAATTCAGCCACATTGGAGAGTTTTCGAGCATGAACCGCCTTTTTAAGGTCATGCCACAGCATCAATAGGATTCAGGTCCGGACTTTGACTCGGCCACTCCAAAGTTTTCATTTTGTTTTTCTTCAGCCAGAGATGAACTTGGATCATTGTCCTGCTGCAGAACCCAAGTTTGCTTCAGCTTGAGGTCATGAACAGATGGCCACACATTGTCCTTCAGACGTTTTTGGTAGCAGCAGAATTCATGGTTCCATTTATCACAGCAAGTCTTCCAGGCCCTGAAGAAGCAAAACAGCCCCAGACCATCACACTACCACCATATTTTAATGTTGGTATGATGCTCTCTTTCTGAAATGCATTGTTACTTTTATGCCAGATGTATTGGGACACACACCTTCCAAAATGTTCAACTTTAGTCTCGTCAGTCCACAGAGTATTTTCCCAAAAGTCTTGGGGACCATCAAGATGTTTTCTGGCAAATCTGAGACGAGCCTTTATGTTCTTTTTGCTCAGCAGCGCTTTTTGTGTTGGAACTCTGCCATGCAGGCCATTTTTGCCCAGTATCTTTCTTATGGTGGAGTCATGAACACTGGCCTTAACTGAGGCAAGTGAGGTCTGCAGTTCTTTGGATGTTGTTGTGGGGTCTTTTGTGACATCTTGGATGAGTCGTCGCTGCGCTCTTGGGGTAATTTTGGTCAGCTGGCCACTCCTGGGAAGGTTCATCACTGTTCGATGTTTTTGCCATTTGTGGTTAATGGCTCTTACTGTGGTTCGCTGGAGTCCCAATGTTTTTTCACACCACTCTATATAAATTAACATGAGCTAGAAAGCTAAATAACAAACCTCAACAGTTAATTAGTTAGTTAGTTAGCCATTAATCTTTATGTACCGTTGATAAAGGAGGATTATCAGCATTGTCAGCATACAGTAGCTCACTTGACAAGACATTTCGATTCAATTCAATTCAATTTATGTGTATAGCACTTTTAACAATTCACATTGTCTCAAAGCAGCTTTACATAATTATAAAAACAGAATAAAGTTTAAAGTTTAAAATATAAGTTACTATTTATCTCTAACATTTATCCCTAATGAACAAGCCTGAGGTGACGGTGATGAGGAAAAACTCCCTGAGATGATATGAGGAAGAAACCTTGGCAGGACACTGGACAATAAATAATGTCAATGTAAATAATGTTCTTTCTAGAACAGTTTTCAGTCGAGTGGAATTGTGCTCCTGGGGAGTTAATAGGTCAGGGTTACTTCTGATTTCACCACAACAATATTTCTTTACATAATACACAACATAATGATTTAAAAAAGCCCTTCTCATGTATGATAAATAATTAATTAAGTGAATTATTGCACCATTAGCTGTCTGTGTCATGATTATTTAAAAAAAAATACGATAAGAAAATAGTAACATTTTGCAATTGTTGCATCAACTGGAGAGAAAAAGCAATTTGTAAAGTAATTACTCGGATCCTTATTTAGCAGATGATGTGTTTAGCAGTTGACGGGATTCTTGATCCAAAAACATTTGTATTATCCTTTCAGACATAATACTTTTACTTAGGTCTGTATTTTGTACTATTTTCCACCACTGTTGATACACACACACAATATATAGCATGCACACACATTCACGCCTAACTTCCTTATGCAAGTTTCCCAGGAGACTGTGACATTTAAAACAGTTCACTTTAAATAGAAATATCAAGATCAGGATGCAAATATAGTTTCGAAATACCAAGTAATTTGATATCAGTGAGTTCTGCTGAAACTTTACCGGCGGCTCTGACGCATGAGAAATGTTTGGAAAAGGGTTTCAAAGTTTAACATTTAAAATGTTACTAAGTCAACAAAGTTTTTTGTTTTATTTTTTTAATCGTAAAAATAAGATTACAGACGTTTGCTCGATAGCTGATAAATGATTGATTGGTTTTAGGCATGTAAATCCTTGAGAAAAGGTCTTTCCGCACATCAGAAGATGAGATATTAGTAGAATATAGAAGATTCATATATATACAGTTGTGCTTACCTTGAAATACATTTTTAAACATTGCCATAACTGATAATGTAAAAGTTAAGAATATTGGTCACATGAAGTTATTAATGATCACATAGTTGTTTGACTCCTTTTTAAAAGCGAATAATAACTGAAATCAGCTAAACAACTCTGATCAGAAGTTTACATCTCCTTGAATGTTTGGCCACATTATAAACACACAGGTTGATGCACAGAGGTTTAATTGGCTATTAAAGGGAAGTTTCCGCACCTGTGACTCATTGTAATTGTAATTACTGTCTGTGCATAAATAGTCAGTGAGTTTCTCAGCTCATGAAGTGATACACTGTCTTGGCTGAATACTGCACCGTGGGGAAGACAAAAGAACTGCCAAGGAACCTGCGTAATAAGGTGGTTGAACTTTATAAAGCAGGAAAAGGATATAAAAAGATCTCAACACTTGAAAATGTCAGTCAGTGCTGTTCAAACTCTGAAAAAGAGGTGGAAAATAAGAGGTTTTGTTGATACTAAGCCACGATCAGGTAGAGCAAGAAAGATTTCACCCAATACTGACAGAAGAATTGTTCGGCACGCAAAGAAAAACCCACAGACAACTTCAAGAGAAATACAGGCTGCTCTGTAAAAATGGTCACGCATGGTCGAGTTGCCAGGAGAAAACCGTTACTGCACCATGACATAAAACCAAAATCGAACTTTATATTCTCACATCCATAAATGCTATGTTATAGAGGAGTCAACAAGGCCTATGGTGGAAAATACACCATCCCCACTGTAAAGCATGGTGGTGGGCCGAGTGAGCTCCAAAGACACAGGGCAGTTACTACAATTTGATGGCAAGATGAATGCAGCATGTTATCAGAAAGTTCTGGCAGACAACTTGTATTCTACAGCACGAAAGCTGCTCATGGGTTGCTCTTGAATGTTCCAACATGTCAATGATCCAAAGCACAAGGTGAGGTTGACCCTCCAATGGCTACAGAAAAAGGTGAAGTTTCTGGAGTGGCCATCAGTCTATTGTGTGTGTGTGTGTGTGTGTGTGGTAACTGTGGAGTTAACCACAGTTTAAAATGCAAAGACTTTACATCTGGTTAAGATCCAAATTCGAAAATAAGACACCGCTTACAGGTCAGGAATGCATGTCTCCAAAATCGCATATAGTTTAAATATTAGAAAACAGTATGTATACGTGGCATGCGAAGAACGTCCCAATTTTCTACTATATAAACTATATGCATTTCTGAGCTGTAATTGGTGTCTTATTTGCATATTTGGATCTCAACCAGATGTGAAGTCCAAACATTCGAAATTGTGGTTAAACACCCCCCCACCACCACCACCACCAAAAAAAAAAAAAGAGGGGGAAAAAGAAACCAGTGAAAAACACACCCACTTTACAACATTGCTAACAAAGTTGGAACATGTCTATATCGTATTGTAACTTTACCCTGGGAAAAAAAGATCTCCCTTTAATTATCAGCATCATTTGATTAGCAGAATCATCTTGACTAATCTGTGTTTATGAACATGGTGAATTTCTCAAATTTCTATTAGGCCACATAAAACTTTTTTTTTTTTTTTTTAACTTTGTTCTCTGCCATCTGTACAGATTGTGTACATGTTTTGATTCAGTATCTGATTACAGACTGAATTGATTAGACTCATGTCTATTTCACTATGTCACATCAAATCGTGAGATTCCTTGCAGGAGGAAACACTTAGCTAACTAGACTTTCATCATTGTTCTGCAGACTGACTGTTTTTACCATTGAACCTGTTAAACTCTCTACTGTTCCAGCATGTAGACGGCCAAGACAACGTTGACTGACAATAGCCTAAACATTCCACAGCGTTTTGGGAAAATATATTGGTTTTAAATTGAAGTAGAGATGTCAAAGTATATTAATGGTAGAAGAACTTGAATTTTGGTCAAAAACTTTGGAATATTTTCCAGAAATTTGTCATAGTGTTATGATCACATTATCATTAACGTTTTGCCTGTTCTACCTTAATGTTTATTAGATCTTAGTCAGTTCCTGATTTTCTCATTGCTTTACCTTATCAGCTCTTAACTAGCTAGCTAGCTCACCTTTCCATTCGAGGTCCAACTTTGTGTGTATGTATGTGTATAGATTATACTGTATACTTCATATTTGTTTACTTTACACCAGCCTGTTCTGTTCATGCCTGCTTTAAGGATTAACTGTAGTTTGAATATACATATTTATTTTCTGTCATCTCTCTGATGCCTATGGTTGAATAAACCTGCCTTTCATTCAATATCCTTTTCAGTTTGATCTGTCAAAGATACAGACCTACAACAGGTTTTTTTTCCGGGACCTCCACATGATCACACTTCTATCTATCCATCCATCTGTATTCCATCCATTTACTGAACTGCTTATCCAGTACTGGGTCATGGAGAACCTGGAGCCTATCCAGACAGGGGACAAACACATCATCTCATTACAGAGGATAACACTGCAAGACCCAGAGGCAGGAATCTATCCCCCAGACATGTCAATGTGAGGCCAAGGTTGCTACAGTAACTATTAATCCATCATGTCCCCAGTGCTCATACTTAAAAATTCATAATCATTTGCAAGACTAAAGTTGCATAAATTGATTACGATTCAGTTTTAGGATATGTTTTGTGTCTGTATGTTTTTGAATACAATTTCATTGAGCAAAACAATCCAAATGCATTCCCATGATCAAAATCCCTATAAGAAATCAGGTTCCTGTGTATATACTGTGTATATGGATAGGAAGTTAACTTGACTTTAGCTTTCTTGGTTTACGGTCCAATTGTAAAGATGATGCAAGGAACTTTTTGCTTCCTTACCTTGATTTAATATATTTTTATTTTCTCTGAGGCCATACAGCAGAGTACACAGATAATCTCTTTGAAAGAGGGCAGAGTTTTGCTCCACCCGAAGCAGAGTCAAAGGTGTTTCAATGTTGCTTCAATCTGAATGTTACAGTAAAGCCCTTGATCAAGGCTGAACTCTCCCAGGGGGTGAACCAGCAGGAATCAGGGCCTGGCATAAGATCGGTAAGAGCTCCTTTCCCTCAGTCTGAGATCTGAGAGCGTGACAATCAATACTTTCTGCTCACCACAGGGATACTGGTGGTGTGTATGAGGGAATTTAGGATTGCATAAGTAGTAAAAAGCAAAACCACTCCCACTGTTGGGAAAAGATGAGACTGGAATACAGGTAAAGCTTCTTTTACAGCGTTACATTGCAGTTAGAGTGGAAGTATGCAGTAAAATAAAACAAGTACAATTTCTCTGGGTTTAATCAAACGATTGTATTGAAATGTTTTATTTGTTATAACTTGAGGTACTAATCACACTGCAGTAGTTTCTCATATGTCCCAAAACATTAAATCATTTCCAGAGGTGGGTAGTAACGAGTTACATTTACTCCGTTACATTTACTTGAGTAAGTTTTTGAAAAAAATTATACTTCTAGGAGTAGTTTTAAATCACTATACTTTTTACTTTTACTTGAGTAGATTTGTGAAGAAGAAACTGTACTCTTACTCCGCTACATTAGGCTACAATGAGCTCGTTACTTTTCTTTTTACCTCTTTGGTTTTCTACACATCAATTTTAATGTTTTGTCGAGTTCAGCTGTTTCGGGTTTTTTTATGTGCTCAACTTTACTCAGCGCCGCAAGAGCCGACAAACAGATGACATCAGACGTGTCGTTTCTCGCAGCACCGAACACACATATTTAAAGGGATAGTTCACTCAAAATGAAAATTCTGTCATTATTTACTCACTCTCATGTTGTTACAAACCTGTATAAATTTCTTTGTTCTGATGAACATGAAGGAAGATATTTTGAGAAACAAAAACAGCTTTGCAACCAGAAGCTTTAGCTTACCTGAAACTAAGGAAAGTACTAGAGGCTTCCTGAAATTAATTAGAGTAGAGATGTATTTCATTATTATTGCCCTTTCATCAAGGTATCGAATGTGCAACAATCACAACACAAAAGAAATGAAATGTGTGTGTGTGTGTGTGTGTGTGTGTGTGTGTGTGTGTGTGTGTGTGTGTGTGTGTGTGTTTCCTTCTGTTGTTCTGTCACTGGAGACACAGTTTTTGAGAATTTATGGGCTGCCTCGTTCTAGTTCTGCCTGGTAAAAAAGTATAAAGGTTTGGAAATTTGTGTTACTTGTGCATATTTATTTTTTATTTATTATTATTTTATTTATTAAGTACTTGAATATACCTGAATTATTTTAATTTAAACTATTTTGTAATTAATTTTAATTTATTTTATTGATTGGATGAGCCATAATTTGCCTAAAGATTATTTTGTATTTTTGTCTGTCTGATTGTTGTCGTGTTACTCAGTACTTGAGTAGTTTTTTCACCAAGTACTTTTTTTACTCTTATTCAAGTAATTATTTGGATGTCTACTTTTTACTTTTACTTGAGTCATATTATTCTGAAGTAATAGTACTTTTACTTGAGTACAATTTTTGGCTACTCTACCCACCTCTGATCATTTCAGAAAAGGATAAAAATGTGACAGTTTTTTTTTTTTTTTTTATACATTAAACATAAGAATACTTGCTGTGGTATAAGAGGAACAAATCACTTCATTTCCTTAATGTACACAAGAGCTTAAACTAGATTTATTGTAGCCTGAACCTGAACTAACGGAGCTAACTACATCCCATAAGTAGCTTTTCATTCATTCATTCATTTTCTACTGCTTATCCGAACTATCTCAGGTCACGGGGAGCCAGGATACACCCTGGACGGAGTGCCAACCCATCGTAGGGCACACACACACACTCTCATTCACTCACACAATCACACTTTGGACAGTTGTCCAGAGATGCCAATCAACCTACCATGCATGTCTTTGGACCGGGGAGGAAACCGGAGTACCCGGAGGAAACCCCCGAGGCACGGGGAGAACATGCAAACTCCACACACACAAGGCAGAGGCGGGAATCGAACCCCCAACCCTGAAGGTGTGAGGCGAATGTGCTAACCACTAAGCCACCGTGCAACCTCGCTAAGTGTTTAATGGAAACCTACAGTATATTCCTCCCATTCAGCTGTGAAGGGCAGGGTTGTTTTTTTTAATACTTTGTTTTTATCTGTGATTTTTAATAAAATGGTTTGCATAGTTAAAGAAGATAAACAAACATAAATAAAAATAGTACGAGTGGTATACAGTACATTCGCTTTCTGAGGTAGGAATGTGTTTACAGATTCGCAGTCACTGATTATTAGAAATTACAGTCCTTAATCCATTTTTACAACATGTTAGAAATAGATCCTTTTTTTAAGTCTCAAAATATAATTATAAAAATTTCTACCCATTCTACCCAAATTATTATTGGATGCTGTAATGAGTCTGTCTGTGTTTCTGTCCTGTTTCTGTCTGCTGTCTTTTCCTGTGGTTAATTGTTTGCTCTGACCACTCTTTGGTTTCCATGGACATTAATTGTACTCCTTCTCTCCTTCAGGTGTCTTGTCTTTGTCTCTAATTGGTTCTGCTCTGTGATTGGTTCTTGTCTGTTATTTATACTCTGTGTGTTCACTTCCCTTTTGTTGGTCGTTATTGCATTGTGCTTGTATGTATGTGGTGGATGTTCCGGTCTCCTGTCTGCTCTGTATTCTGCTCTGTTTTGCCTGCCTGTTTGTTTGCTTGTTTGTATTACCTGTTTCTTGTTTTGGTTTAAGTAAAATCTAAAACTGCATTTGGATCCTCACTCGCCTTTGTCCAACCTCGTGTCGGAACGACCAACCACATGGATCCAGCAGAGATTTTGTTCCGGTTATGTCAGGGGGATTCCCCACTGGAGGAATATGTAGAGGTGTTCTTGGACTTGTCCAATCAGGTGGATTTTGGGGAGAGGGCCCTCAAGGACCTGTTCCGGCATGGTTTGAAGGACGGGCTGCGCTACCTAGTGCCATTGGGCCGAGAGGTGGGGCCTTTCACGGACCTGGCCAACGTAGCGTTGCTCCTGGGCGGGTCCTCCCTAACCGTGCACAGGACAGAGTCGGACACCGGCCCTAAATATTTTTTGGGGGGGGGCAGTAGGCATCGGGGTCCGTGGGCTGTGGATCCAGGCCAGCCACGGACGCCCGAGGCCCCTACGGTACCTCGGCCCGACCCAAGCCTGTGTACGCCGGTGACCGAACCCGTCCACATGGGTGCCAGACCGGAGAGCTCGGACGAGGCCCGGGGGAACCGGCTGATCGCCAAGCTGGCGGACACCCCGATGGTGCCGGTTCGGGCGGCCGGCATCCCTACGGCACCGGCTGGAGCACCTAAGGAACCTGAAGCATCTGAACCTGCCGACGCACCTGAACCCGCCGACGCACCTGAACCCGCCGACGCACCTGAACCCGCTGAAGCACCCGAACCCGCCGACGCACCCGAACCTGCTGAAGCGCCCGAACCTGCTGAAGCGCCCGAACCTGCTGAAGCACATGAACCTGTCGAGGCGCCCGAACCTGCTGAAGCGCCCGAACCTGCTGAAGCGCCCGAACCTGCTGAAGCGCCCGAACCTGCTGAAGCGCCCGAACCTGCTGAAGCACATGAACCTGTTGAGGCGCCCGAGCCTGCCGAAACGCCTGAGCCTGCCGAAGCGCCCGAACCTGCCGAAGCGCCCGAACCTGCCGAAGCGCCCGAACCTGCCGAAGCGCATGAACCTGCCGAGGCGCCCGAACCTGCTGAGGCGCCCGAACCTGCTGAAGCACATGAACCTGTTGAGGCGCCCGAGCCTGCCGAAGCGCCTGAGCCTGCCGAAGCGCCCGAACCTGCCGAAGCGCCCGAACCTGCTGAAGCACATGAACCTGCTGAGGCGCCCGAACCTGCTGAGGCGCCCGAACCTGCTGAGGCGCCCGAACCTGCTGAAGCGCCCGAACCTGCTGAAGCACATGAACCTGCTGAGGCGCCCGAACCTGCTGAGGCGCCCGAACCTGCTGAGGCGCCCGAACCTGCTGAAGCACATGAACCTGCTGAAGAACATGAACCTGTTGAGGCGCCCGAACCTGCCAAAACGCCTGAACCTGTTGAAGCGCCCGAACCTGCCGAAGCGCCCGAACCTGCCGAAGCGCCCGAACCTGCCGAAGCGCCCGAACCCGCTGAGACACCGGATCCGACCGGGCCGACCGGGTCGACGGAACCGACCGGGTCGACAGAACCAGCCGGACCGACCGGGTCGACAGAACCAGCCGGACCGACCGGGTCGACAGAACCAGCCAGACCGACCGGGTCGACAGAACCAGCCGGACCGACCGGGTCGACAGAACCAGCCGGACCGACCGGGTCGACAGAACCAGCGATCCCCAGCTTTGTCTCCCTGTCTCTGTCTGTCTCTCTCTCTCCTGTCCATCTTGATAGGTTCAAAGCGCCTCCTGCACCACCCTGGTCTCCAGTCCTGCTCTGGTCCCTGGCTCTGCCTGCGGCGCCACCCTGGTCTCCAGTCCTGCTCTGGTCGCTGGCTCTGCCTGCGGCACCACCCTGGTCTCCAGTCCCGCTCTGGTCGCCGGCTCTGCCGGCTCCGCCCTGGCCCCCTGCTCTGCCGGCTCCGCCCTGGCCCCCTGCTCTGCCGGCTCCGCCCTGGCCTCCGGCTTCGCCGGCTCTGCCCTGGCCTCTGCCGCCACATGGACCTGGCCCGCCTTCCCACCCCCTGTTCCGCCTCCGCTCCACCACCCTCCGGTTCTGCGTTGGAGTGTCTGGAATCCACTCCTGGGGGGGGGCTCTGTAATGAGTCTGTCTGTGTTTCTGTCCTGTTTCTGTCTGCTGTCTTTTCCTGTGGTTAATTGTTTGCTCCGCCCACTCTTTGGTTTCCATGGACATTAATTGTACTCCTTCTCTCCTTCAGGTGTCTTGTCTTTGTCTCTAATTGGTTCTGCTCTGTGATTGGTTCTTGTCTGTTATTTATACTCTGTGTGTTCACTTCCCTTTTGTTGGTCGTTATTGCATTGTGCTTGTATGTATGTGGTGGATGTTCCGGTCTCCTGTCTGCTCTGTATTCTGCTCTGTTTTGCCTGCCTGTTTGTTTGCTTGTTTGTATTACCTGTTTCTTGTTTTGGTTTAAGTAAAATCTAAAACTGCATTTGGATCCTCACTCGCCTTTGTCCAACCTCGTGTCAGATGCCCTGCTTCTAGTAATACTCTATTTACATGCTATACTTAAGTATTAACCAGATATGTGTACTGTTCCCAAAATACAGTAAACATCTCTTTGTATTTCAGAGAGTATGGTATTTAAAGGTTACTTAATAATTCATTTATTAGGGGTTTTTTTTTGCTTTTAAATGTCATGGGGGTTTTTATTTTTTTTTTGTATTTTAATGTTTAATGACCGTATATTATAAAAGGTAAAGATTCTTCATACTGGACAATAAAAAAGATTTCCTATTCCGTTCAATTCAGTAGTGAAGTGTGTATGTTTACTATGTAATTCTGTTGTTTTTAATCCATCCACAATTCCATCAGCAGTGCAGTGGACATGGATTAGATTAACACAGGGCAACAGAGGCTCAACGTAAACCACTCAACTTAATCTTAACAGGAGAGAGATTCAGAATTGTCCTTAACCCCGAAGGTCCAAAAGTAGCCTATAATACTGTGTGTGTGTGTGTGTGTGTGAACCTGAATAGGTTTGTCTCTCACCCTGTTGAAACTAAAACAATTTTCTTAAAGGAACCCAAGTATTTCATATCTATGTATTTGCTTTTAAGGTGGACATGTTGGCTAAGTGGTTATCTGAACCAGTCTGAAGGTTGTGAGTTCGAATCCCAGATCCACTGAGCTGCCAATGCTGGGTCCTTGAGCAAGGCCCTTAATTGCTCAGTTGTATAAAAATGAGATAAATATAAGTCAATCAGGAGAATGATTTTTGCAAAGTGTTGTTTTCCTTCTGACAAGTGTGTGGGGAGTTTCTATGTTCTCCACATACTTCAGGGGTTTCCTCTGGGTACTCAGGCTTCCATCTCTAAATTATCTGTAGTGTATGAATAGGTGTGGATTAGGTGTGGATCTGAAGTGGGTTGACACACCACCCAGGGTGTCCCCTCGTGTCCCCCTGACGCTGTTCGGGATAAGTAGTGAAGAAACTGCATAAATAAATATAGACATATATCCAAACACGCTGACACTTTATTAGGAACACCTTGCTCCAGTTTATTTATGTAATCTTCAGTCTGCCAATCATCTCCTACTGTTCTAGCCCACGTGTCTCAAGCATGTAGTGTGTTCCAGGATGCCTTTCTGTTGACCGTGGTTGTAAATAGTGGTGACCTGATTTAATATAGCCTTCCCTTGAGCTCAAATTTGAGCTTTATGTAAACAATTTTGATGTAAACACATTCTGTGTAAACACTAGAGAGCATTACTAACTTTACTTAAATGTGCCTTACTGAATTAGTTCACATTTTCAATGCTCTGTTTTTTGTTTTGTTTTGTTTTCTTACTGAAGCCCATCACAGTTACCATTCAATGAATCAATGGAGCTAACAGAACTCAGACAGAAAAGGAACCGTCTGAGACCTGGCTGAGAGCTGGCTGAGAGCTGGCCTACATACAGTGCTTCTTTTAAGGCTTTCTACAACAGCCACTGCACTATAGGGCCCTGAATTGCTTGTTATTGCAGCCAACAGGGCCCATTTTACACTTTCTATGAATAAGAAAAAATGGTTCTGCTGTGTGTGAGTGTGTGTGTGTATAAGAGAGAGAAAGCCTGTAAATAACATATCATCTCCAGACAAATCATGGTGTAATTTGGTTTGCTCCCTGTGGGTAGATGCACCAGTCCATTCAAAGAAATACGATTAAATAGCATGCAATTATTAAAATGGAGTGATGCGTCCTCTTACTCAGTTTAAATATTTAACAACACTTTTGTCCATAGTCAGCTTTGACAGAGATACAAGGTGCAACATGAAATGAACCAGCATAGCCAGATGACCTGTAATTCTGACAGTCTTAATCTGTAGACACACACAAGTCTGATGCACACTTAAAAGAAAAACAAAGTCTGGCTGAAAGTGTGAGTGGAAATCTCAAACAAAATCCAAGCCCAAACTCAAGATTGGTGTATGTGTGTGTGTTTGTGGTGTGTGTGTTTATGAGCTCAAGTGAACATATAATGATATTACATGCATGAATGCACAGACACACACACACACACGCACAAACATTTATACATTAGCATGCTGTCCATATGTAGCACATTCTGAAAGTACAGTGAGTCTGTGATGTGTGCATTCTTGCTTTCAGGGAGATAATATTCCAGAGAAAGAAAGAATGATGTCTGTTCCATCCTAATTAGGCCATTAATTCTCCAGTGATCCCCAAGACAAAAAGGTTAGAGCATTGTTGAATATTCATTCATTCATTTTCTTTCCATATTTCTTGGTGGGGGTCCTGGTGGCAACAAGCTGTGAAGGTCAACCCACACAATCCAACCAGAGATTCCAGCTGCTCCTGAGGGACCTGCAGATGTTCCCAAACCAACTGGGAGATATAATCTCTAAAAAAGGTCCTGGATCTGCCCGGGGTCTCTGTCCAGAGTGATACCAGGGGGCATCCGCAATGGTAAATCATTTTTCAAGTAATTAGTTAAATGTGCTTTCTCAGCCATGTCAGAATGTTACGCTTTCAAACAGCTCATAAGGTGACATGAAAATTCCTGTATTTGGATGTGAGCATCAAATTGACAGGTCAAAGCAAGAGACCAAGGACAACATTTACAACGTGTGTTTTTTTTTTTTATTTTATTTTATGAAGGACAGTTAAGACAAGCTAACAATGTAAGTTTCCAGTTAATTACTGTTTACTATTGTTTAGTCAGGTCAAGAAGCTTTTATTGACATCTTAACTAGAAATAGCTGGTGCAGTACACAGTGAAATGAGTGCATGTGTGCAAACCTCAACAACAATAGAGTTGTGCACAGAGAGCAGCACGGACCAGTATACACTTTTCTAGAGTGGCAGTAATGACGCTTTGGTTGTAAACATATGTATTGATCCTTAATAATGTTCTTAATAATAGCTAGGTCATGCCGATAACAAAGGGAATTTTTGAAATACATCAGTTTGATATAAAGCAGAATGAACATTTATCCGGATGACTTAATCTTCACTGTTCTAATGTCATGAGAAACTGTTGATAGACGGGTGATAGATTTATAGATATTTAGATATTTAGATAGTGAATAAATTCATTAGGTCAGATAGATCACTAATAGACACTGCCTCAAACCTGACTGTCTGATTTAAATATGTATATAAATCATAAATTCACCTTGATCCCATGAGAAATGTGCACCAATTAGAATAAACAAGGGTGATGTTCATTTACAAATTAAGTCCTAATGTAAGGTACTAAAGTACAAACCCCGGGTCATAACCCTAAACATGACTATAATCTTAAGCGTGAGACTATGCTGGTGAATTAGTTACCTAGATTAGTCTTACAATGTAGTGGAACTGTATTAATTGGAGCATGAGGTTGAATTATATTATGTTTTATAGGATGCATGTATAAACACTGTGGCGTGTGTGTGTGTGTGTGTGTGTGTGTGTGTGTGTGTGTGCTTGAGTTGGACTAGAGCAGACCCTCAGATTTCTTGATATTGCTCTCATTCATACTCTACTAAAAGGCTATTGATCGGGATATGCGAGCATTCCAAATCCTTTTCCAAGCAAGTCCACATAAAATAAACACGACAAGCAACCATCTTAAATGCAGCACATTGTCTGGTTTTGTGATTTTGTGAACAGCATCACTCCAGCAGCATGATTCAACCTCGTCCAAGCCGCGGCACACACAAGCACAACTTCAAACCACCATCAATCAGTGAAGCTTTGCCTACTGTGTGCTTAACCACAATCCCACACCAACATTACACATTACATTCCCTTTGTTTTGCTCTGGGAAATCATGTCCACTGGTGAGCAAACCCATTTAGGCCCATTTAAAACAGCAGCCATTGAATGTCTAGGAGTCAGTTTCAATTAAAAAAAGACTCAATATACAATTTAATATAAAAAAAACAAGAGCAAAAACAAAACCTTTACCTTTTTTTGTTTTGGTAAAGCTTTAAGGCACACAGAGGAACATGATGCTGCTCTCAGTAGGACCCTCCTGCCCCAGTGAAGATAAGCAGGAGCACAAGGCTGACGGAGTGCTACAGGAAAGACGGTGCATGCTTGCTTCACATCTGAACAAAAGATTATAAAGAGGGAGCACTGTGTGTTTCTGACACACTTTATTTATCAACACATTCACACACCAGCGCTGTGCATACACCAGAGTCCCACTGCCTCCTTCCTTATTGTAGATGCTATTGTTTTGCATTTTGCCTCCTTCTTGTCACCTGTCCATGTCATCCTTTCTTTAGAACACCCCTTTTATTGCTTGCTGTCTGTCTCTTGCTTCTATTTCTCTGTTTATATTTCAATATTTTTTTCCACCCCTGTCCTGTCTGCTGTTCCCTGCAGAGGTGTGAGATGCCTATGAAAGGTGTGATGAGATTTGGGAAACCTTTCCTCCTTCACAAAGCATTACTGAAATGCTAAACATAGAAGCCTGCTACAGAAAGCACACTACCCAGCTTTCTCTTTTGATCCAGTAGCTTTTTACTAACAGGGAAAAGGTAGAAAGCAGAGGTTATTACATACAGTATCTCTGATTAAATCACATCTCGCAGGCCTGTGGCGACTTCATCATAATCGCACCATTTACTCTTGCTAAAGATGCCTGTGATTTGTCTTACTGTGCTTCTGAATGAGACAAAAAAAAAAGCTCACCACCACCCCCACCCCCACCTCAAACCCACCCAGCATTCCCATCTTAGATCGCTTTCTACAAATATTTAAACTCATTTCGAAATTGAATAACGCTGTCCCCCAGATTTAACCACATCCCTACAACACTTATCATTAAAAAAATCCTTTCGGAGTACTATTTCAAACAAAAATAAAAGTACCAGTCAGTGAGATTTGAGCTACAGGTTCGGTTTGAATTTCGTTTGTCTGTAATAAGATGAGTCTCTTCTGTAACGTAAAAAAGCCATTACAAAAATTGCGACCTGACGGAACAGCTTACCTCTTTGAGATGATATTGGAGCATTAAAAGATCAATGTTCAATAGTCTTGTTGTCAATGGTCTCTGACAACGATGGTAGAAAAAAACAAATCCTAACAACGGAAACTTCCTATGACGAAATCCTAATCGTTGTGTTTGCTTTTAAATCGCTGAAAATGGAAAAGTTCTTACTGTGATGAAACCAAGAAACTGCTTCACCAACAGAATGGCATGAGACTGGTAGGAGGCAGATCAGGAGCAGGCAGGTAAAGTGATCAATATTTTTTCAGAATGCCTTTAGAGGAGAAATCAAAGTAAATAGCCTAAGCAAGGGATAAATGACAGAACCGTAGCTTTTGTGTGATTTAACAAAAGCGCATCGTAAGACGTGCAGCTTTTCTGTTCACCATGTTTTCATATTCAGTATTGACATACAGTAGCATTAAAGACTTGAAACATGCGAAGTATAATCAAAATACCTACCAGTAATGGTGCTGCCTGCCTTTTCGTCATTGTGTGTGTTCCAGTGTGTAGGAGTAAGAAGCTTTTTGTATGTGAGGAGAACACATATCCATTTATCCATCCATTTGTTCTACCGCTCGCTGGGAGACTGGCACCCACCCCAGGGACTCGGGGCACAGAGCAGGGGAAACCCTGTACAGGGTGCCAACTCATCGCAGGGTTAGGACACTTTTGAGACGCCTCAAGGGATGAGGGAGAACCCGTAAGAATCCCTAAAATCAAAGAGGAAATCATCCAAACTCCACACACAGGGCAGAAGCAGGACTCAAATCCTGAACCCCAAAGCAACAATATCATAATGTTTCCTAATAGTAACAATAAATTGTGAAAGTAAGGTCAAATTTTGTTTGCCATCCACTTAAAACTGTGACCAGCTTCACATCTATCCCAGAGGTTATATTATTTGATTAGATTAGATTCATTAGATTTGATGTCATTGTGCAAAGTACAAATACAACCCCAATGAAATGCAGTTAGAATCAAACCAGAAGTGCATAAGTGGTATATTTACAATACATCACAAATAAATATAGATATACAGCAGTGGGGCCCTAGGAGTTGTGGTAGATTAGTGGTTAAGGCATTGGAATACTGATCAGAAGGATGTGACTTCGAATCCCAGGTTCACAAAGCTACCAAGCAAAGCAGTTCAACTGCTCAGTTATATAAAAATGAGATGAACTGTAAGTCGCTCTGGATAAGAGCATCTGCCAAAGTTCATAAATGTAAATACATATGGCTGAAATATACAGTATAGTGCAAAGACCAAATTATAAGATAAGTGTAATGTAAAGATGCATAGTGGATAACAATCTAGTATAAGTAAGTAAATGTAAACAGATAGTACAGTGCGATCAGCTGTTCACTATGGAAGCAGCCTTAGGGAAGAAGTTATTTCTTAGTCTGTTTTGTGGAGCCACCGGTAGCACCTTCCTGATGGGAGGAGAGTAAATAGTCCATGATTTGGATGAAAGGTGTCTTTGATAATGCCCTCTGCAGACAGCGTTTCTTGTAAATTCATTCAATGGTGGGTAGCTGAGTACCAATGATTCGTTGGGCGTTTTTTTACCGCCTGCTGAAGGGCTTTTTGTGAGATAACATGAGACTTGTATACAAATTCAAACTATCAACTGCACTATGGTCATATTTTATTCAATTTCATACAAACCATGTTATAGGAACACATTGCCTTAGCCTTTTATATCTTTTTATATAAGCAGAGTCGTGTGATTTGTTATGATCTTGCAGGTGTGAGACTGTGTTAAAGCCTGAATGTTATTTCAGACATGCAGGATGATAGGGAGATGAAAACTCCAGGAAGCACCCAATGTTCTTGAAACTCTATCAGCTTTTAAAACCAGAGGAATGAGTGGCAGTCATCAATTTTAAAAGCAAACTCTTTCCTCTTTCTATAATTCACAGTCTGACAGTGGCATTCAAGAGCCATGTTTCTTATTATCAGGCATGCTGGAGTGTATGAATCCTTGATTTAATATTTCACCTTCAGCATCATCCTCTTCTTAGAAATGTCCAACTATTTGCAACAGCCCTGGGTGATCTCAGACCTCAGGTCAATTTACATAAAATCTAACCTGGGATTTTCCACAGATACATTTGTGCATTGAAAAATAAATAAATAAATAAAGCAAAGATTTAATGAGGTAGGTGTTCAGCATGCTAATGATATACTGGAAATGTCAAAACTCTATCTTTCTATTAAGCTAAATTAGCATTGCCTATATATGCTTTATTCACTTATAATTAAGGAGAGACCCAGATGCACTTGTAGCCCTGAAGCCACACAATTAAAACAATATAAACTGTAAAATCCTATTCTGATCTATTTAGAATAGATTTATTCATTTTCTTTCTGTTAAGTCTAGATAGGAAAATCGCATTACAGCAGTCTCAGGACACTCATGTCCCAACTAATCCCTCTAAAAGGTCTGCTATCTGTGTGATAACACTAATGATACATTAACTATTATAACATCAGCTAGCATGTTCGGCTGCTCTCTGCCCGGGGTCACCACAGTTTTACAACGGACTCTCTTCCTGACTCAACCCTCCCATTTTATCTGAGCTCAGGACCGGTACTGAGAGTTTGTTGGTTGTTTCCCTGCCTGGAAATCGAACCCAAGCCCCACTGGGATTAACATCAACTAGCATAATGTTTTGCTAGTAGCATAACTAGCAAAACACTCACTAGTCACTCCGGTCTCCACAAGTCACTAAAGCAAGCTTTACAGAGACTGACGAAATGATTTTGCTTCTCTGTTTGTGCAACAATAGTTGTGTAACTGTGAATGAGCCTGAAATGAGTCCTTGTGGCTTGAAAGAATGCCTTTTTCCCTTTTTAGTGCACTGTATGTGAATTGGGAGGCATTTCAAAAGAACCCTAAATTTAGTCGTATGTGCGTCATTGGTTGCTAAGTAACATATTGTATATGACAACTGAGTACTTATAAGATGCTGTTATATATATTTGTGAAAGTGACCGTATAACTTTAATACGATTCCTGATCCAGTTTTCACAGCGGTCTATCTGGTGGTTGTCCCATAAGACCCTCTCATTTTTAAACAAGTACCAGCTCACCATAATGAGAGAAGACTAGACTGTAGGGCACAGAGATAGTGAGAAGTGAAAACACAAGTGGGAGAAAAGAAAACAAGAAAGAATATCATTGCTTTTACATCTTTTTGCTGATAAGTCATTGTCTTTCCCAAAATGAGGATGGCGCGTAAAAACTGTACTTGTGTGACTTCGGTATAGAGAAAAATAACAATGCATAAGACTGATTTCCCTATAAATATATATATATGTAAATGATGTGTATGTATTTGACTGTAACATATATGAAATACAGAGGTGGCTATAGGCTATTGCACCACAAGCAAATGCCTCCTGGCTCAGTAAACACTAACTCCATTCAGAGTGTCTCTGTGGGCAGAGAAAGGATCAGACGTAATCGCTATCTAACACACTCAAGTCAAAATTCAGCATGATGCATAAACCCACCATGTCAGATAGACGTCTCAGACGTGCTGGGGAATATTGACTCCAGCAAAACACTTTTGCTATATAGGAAGTACTTAATCAGGTGAGGAACATTTTTGGATGAGTAGATGATTAGTCACTGCCTACATGTTGCTTCCTCAACTGATTTTGGACTTATTAACTACAACAGAAAGAGAAAAAAAAGAGATTATTAAGTGAATGACTGTTTTTACCTCCTATATTAAGTGATAATAGAAACTTATCTTTTGCACTTTTGGTGTAACTATATATGGATTAAAAATCATGGCATGTTGTTCATTAATATATTACAAACTGTTGGCAAGTTACTGTACTATAAGAGGAACAAAACACTTCAGGATGCACTGACATTGGAAAATAATCATCTTTGGGGAGGTATTAGTAACTCAACTTTGCATTGGATAGCATCATATCAGCCCATTGTAGATTATTTTCCTATAACAGCATGTGTCATCATGCTGTAGTCCTTACTTAACATGCACTCACACACACACACACACATACACACAGTCTTAAGAATTTATGTAATGACCCCAACATCCAAGGCAAGGAGTTCAAGACAGTTCAAAGTTCATACCCAAACAGGTGGAAGCCACAGCAGTTGTGTGCTCTCAAACGAGGCCGCACAGGAGGGAGCAGACTGTGAGAGGGACGAGGGAGTATAACAGATGTGAAGTCAGCAACTCTTTCACACTTTGTCCCTTCCATCACTTTCAGCTCCACTGAGCTCTCAGCAACAATGAGCTCTCAGAGCCAAGAGTACAGGAATGATGCCGAGCCTCGGCAGATGTTCCTAGCAGCTGCATTTGAGCTACTAAAGGTTCTGAAAAGCTGATTCGATCTATTTTATGATGTCAAGTTACAAAATGATTTTTTTTTTGTGGAATCATAAAGATTCATATGATCAGAAACATTTAGATTAAGGCCAAAAGTTTACTTACATATTTACATATTTTTTTTCTTTTGACAAATCTATTAAGGCATCTACTGTGTTTACATCGAAAGATATTTTAAAGAACCAATGACAGAGTGATTTATTTCTGCTTTAATTCACTCTATCAAAATTCTTGTGACGCAAACATTCACACGCACCAAGTTGACTGTCTTCTTACACAGTCAGTAAGATTCCAGAAATTGATAGAGTAACTTTTAAATGCTTCTGATTAACTCTTTTATGTTAAACTTGCTGCTGTAAAATAACCTATAGTTAGTTGCCCTTAATACCATGACGAGCCATAACCGCAAATTAATTGTGGATCTCCACAAGCAAAGTAGCTCCTTAGGGGTAATCGCCAAAAAGTGGTTCCACAAGCGTGTGTATGAACAAGTGTATGCAAATGAAAATCTTCATCATTCAAGTAGGAGGCACAAATTAACTCCCAGAGTGAACTTTGGCCCAAAATGTTCAAGGGAACCCAAAACAACAATAAAGGATCTGGTGAAGGATATAGAGACATCAGGTGCCACAGTACGTACATCCATCATTAAGAAATTCTACATCACTATGGCTTCGAAGGCTGTCTGAAGTTGCAGGTGAACACCAGGAAGAATACCTGGCCATTTGGAGGAGTTTTCTCTTGTATTATGAAACAAAAATTGAACATTGATTCAAAGAATACCAGCATGGGGTAGCATCTTGTTGTGGGGTGTTTTGCTGAAAAGAGACTTCTATTTCAGAAATAGAGGACAACATGATGAAGGAGGGTTATCAAAGAATACTGAAGCAACAACTGTTAGAACGCCAATTAAAGCTTGGTGGCAATCAGGTCTTGCAACAAGACAATGATCCCAAATATAACTTCAAAGATGGCAAACAAATTACCTAAAATGACCAGAACAAATCCCTGCTCTGAATTCCAAAAGCATGTCAAAACTCTACAAAGCTAACAATGAGTTACACCAGTGCTGACAGAAGGAATAAACAAAGTATTGTGAGAAGCTTGCAGAAGGCCACACCAAGCGCTTGAGCGACTGAAAGGGAATGTCACTAAATCCTACCAAATTACATGTAAACTTTTGACCCACTGAATATCTGATATAGTAAATAAAAGCTATGATAGATCTTTCTCTCTCTGAAATGAAATTATCCTGAAATGACCTTTTATGGAAAAAACAGACACGCTAATGGACTTGGAAATGGTACAGTATAGTAACATGAAATGTGTGGAAAAAACATTTATAATATCAGTCGTCCTGATCATCATAACAGCATACCTGACTGCCTCTTTGTAGCTTCAATAAAGGGAAAAGTGAGAAAACTGCATTCATGTGCTAAACAAGCAAAAATATCCTTACCTGCTACAATGCCAGCGGCAAAACGTCGCCTTCAAAAGAGCAGCGCTGCTTTGAAGTGAAAGGCCATCGTATAGCCGAGCATGTCTAATGATGATGCAAGCTAAAGAGATATTTCACTGGCTTTTTGAAATTGACCACCGAGATCACACACACACACACACACACACATAGAATGAGTGAGAGACAGAGTGAGAAAAAGTCAGACAGAATCTCTCCGTCTCAGAGAGAAATATTATGGATCGTGTAAAGACTGTCAAAATAAAGATCATCAAGGTTAAAAACTGACAACTCCCATGGGCCACCAGCAGTCAGAGGAACACACGCTGTGCCTTGGTAATGGATGACATCACGCTAAATCGTAATTCCTCAACAACGGTACGCACGTCAGTGATCTACAAATGATCAAGGAATGAGAAAGCTCTTTTGACTTTCAGCAGACAGTTTTAATGATGGGCTAAGTGAAGACGGCTTCACTAATCTCTGTTATTTTCAGCGGAGAGTGACATTGTAACAGACATGAATGACAGCTTAGTGTAGTTCACTGAATGGGATCTGTACAAAGTGTAAACCTGACAGGCAAACCAATCCCCCAGATTTACTGAACAGCACTACTGAGACAACCCCAACATATCAGTAAGAGGGTAGGAGAAACTAGGTCAGTCTGTCATTCTCTCGTTAAAAAAAAAAAACACATTTATAAAGCACAAGACTGAAATTGATTGAGGAAGCCTTTTACTGTTCTTTTTTTTTTCCCTTATACTCTTTGAAGGAAATGACATTAGGGAAAAGTGGGGTCTGGATAAAGCCAACTATTAATAATCCCATGCCAGTTCTAAATCAACATTTTTAAACTCCAAACACTGAAAGGAGCTCAGAATACAGCACACCTCCTACAAAGAGTGCATGTATTTTTATGTGGAGAAAAAACACACCATCTTAGTGAAGAAGGTCAAATCCCTAAGTAATGCTACAGCTATGCGTGAAAGCCGAGCCAGAGCTCAGCTGAAACAAATCACTGCTATGAACCTGAGCAGGTCCTAGTTACACAAACATCATGAGACCGGGGGAAAAGCCAAGTGCTATAGGAAAATAGCTGTTTTGGAAAGGATTTTTTTTTTTTTTTACAAAGTGTAGAATAAAGCAGCAGGATGAATGACAGTCTTAACTTCATCTTTAAAAATGAAGCAATATATCCAGTTTTACAGCATTCCCACTTCCTGCACTAACAGCCTTTTTTTTTTCCCCTTTGAATCATTGACCATTTGTAATAAATTTCTGATAATATTGTAAATCATTTAAACACAGAGAGATCAGTGAATGATATCCTGATCAAGCAAAAGGAAAGACTCAAAATGGCCTGTGGCAGTTGCACAGCTGCCGCTGCCTACAGGTTCCTATAATAAACAGGGAGAAAACTGGCACAGTTTACACAGTAGCCTCTGGTTTATACCAGACCTGAAAATGAAATCATACTGTGTTATATTATGTGTCACAACAAAGACTCTGAGATGGATGCAAGTGCATGTTAGTGACTTTTAATGAAAGTTTGACAAACAAGTCAAAAACGAAAGGCAATCTCAACGTAAGCAAACATTGCCTGGTGATCAGGAGATCAGCAAACAGGCAAGACAAGGCACAAAACCCGGTGGACAAAACAAGGTCAAACCAGATAAACATGCATGTAAACAAACGGCTTGGTAGCGTAAGGACACAGAGGAAACTGAGTGTACTCTTTGTGATCTTTATAAAGTGTAGTGTCTGGTGCAGCCATGTTTGTAGGCCCATACACATGTTTTTTTACATATTCTTTTTTTTTCCTGCTGCATGGTTTATATAATTGTCCATCCACCCATCCATCCATCTTCTGCCACTTATCCGGGGCCGGGTCGCGGGGGCAGCAGACTAAGCAGGGATGCCCAGACTTCCCTCTCCCCAGACACTTTTTCCAGCTCTTCCGGGGGAATACCTAGGTGTTCCCAGGCCAGCCGAGAGGCATAGTTCCTCCAGCATGTCCTAGGTCTTCCCCGGCGCCTTCTCCTGGTTTGACATGCCCGGAACACCTCCCCAGGGAGGCGTCCAGGAGGCATCCAGAATAGATGCCCGAGCCACCTCAGCTGACTCCTCTCGATGTGGAGGAGCAGCGGCTCTACTCTGAGCTACTCCCGAGTGACCGAGCTCCTCACCCTATCTCTAAGGGAGCGCCCAGCCTCCCTATGGAGGAAACTCATTTCGGACGCCTGTATCCAAGATCTTGTCCTTTCGGTCATGACCCAAAGCTATGGTCATGAGCTTATATCAATGTGCTTGTTCTAATATGCTATAATTTCTATCAGAACAACTTACCGAGCGACTTACTGTATATGGCGTATGTGTCACATAACAGATTGATAATTGTTGATATGGATTTATATTGATGAAACTATTTGAAATTATTTGGTATTATGGAAGGAGTCTCCAGTGTCAGCACTATGTCAGGAACGTCTTCAGGACAGAGAGCTTTGCATTTTCTCAGACAATCTGCACTTTCTGGCTTACACAGTATTTTTTTATTTATTATTTATTGCTTCACAAGTATTATATAGTACATGTTTTGGCTTTGTTACGGTATGAAACATAGATCAGCTCATTGCACTCGTTCCACCAGAGCTCCTAGTCATTAGACTGATCTAGATCAGCTGTCATGATGTATATAATCCCCTTTGGCTTATGCTTCATAAAAATCTACCTAAACCCTTACACACAGTACTTCTTGTATACAGCACATACAACTGTGGAGTACATTGTCACTTGTACTTTGGTTACATGTAGCGTAGTGTATTTACATCACTAAACACCTGCACGTGGTTCTTCACATCTTCCGAACGTCACAGAGTCAGCATGGTTTACAAAAACATGATCTTTTTTATACTGGATGGCAGGATTTCAAATGAAATAATAAATAAAAATCTAACTAACTTTCTGCTGATCTAGTGCGATCTCAGTAACCAGTAACCCGCCTTCTCAGAACTGACCTGTCAATCAAGACAAAAAAGCAAACTGATTAAATTGCTTAATTGTCGCACTTATACTACCTTAGATACAAAGTAAAACATCAGCTTTTAAATTATTTCCCTTTGTGAAGGAAATAAGCGCCGATCAGTGGCACAAATTACCATGAGCATGAATATATAATGCTGTGTTTAGTATGTGGCTGCAAATCTTTGCCAACTGAAATGATTCATATGTGAAACCCTGATTAAAAGATGCACCTATTAATTATGGTGACATCTTTAATATCACCATCATATTTACAATCCAATGTGCAGTTAAAGTAAATATAAAAACTTTGTCACCCTCCGATTACTTATAGGTATGAACTTTGGATCGGGCCAAAATTTATGACTTTATAGGGATTTTATTATAAAATAAGTTGTATTTGCACGTGGAAAAGATCCTTGACATCGTAATGTGTGGGTAAAAGGAGGTGCTCCTACTTGATTTATGTCTCAGACAGAGAGGTTCATGGAGTGAATCTGAACTCAAAGCACCAGGCACCTTTCAGAAGCATGGAATCCATCTCTGAGAGTTATTTGTCAATGCTCAACATGAAAAGGATCCATCCCAGATAGAGGCAATACAATCGAGAAATCTATCTCTGAGATTAATCCACTCTTGATCGTCTTGACCACTGCCACATTTGATAGTAATTCATCTACTACTAAGGCAGCAAAGTGGTTATGAATGGTCATTTCAGTCATCCTGGTTATAAAAAGGTTTAAAATGGATACATCAGGACTGTTTAGGTCCACGGCTGGCCATGTTGGATCACTTCTCTAAATGGCTTGATCGAATCCCAAATAAAGCTCCTTAAATGTGTTCAGGATGTTTTCAGAATTACCCCTCAAGTCCAGTCACCTTGAATTATTACAGTATTTCTAAACTGGCCAACAGACTCTATTATATACAACATCAAAAATATTATTGCCTCCAGTTATTTGTGTCTGCTCTAATACCTACATTCAAAGTAAAGACATTAGAGAGAAAAAGAAAAATGAGTGATTTCTATAATGGATAAACTGAAAATAAGAAAGCTTATTTGAATGCTTTTCATCTTGCACACAAGGACATGATTGTCTTTGACATTCTGTCTAAATAAATACTGATTAGACCTACTTATTTTCACCAAGAACAACAAATCTTAAATAAGGAAAATGCCTACACTCGTTTGTGTTTTACCTTTCAAGGCGATGCGGAGAGAGATTTATGATTAAAAAAAGATTACTGGAGTAGCAGATTCTTCAGAGTTCATGGCTCTTGTTTCTATCTTCCTCCCCAGACGTCCCATATTAGCCCACATTAGTAATCATCCCCTTGGTCTTACAGAAGCCAAATCCTTCCTCCCACCACGCAAACTGAGGTTATGAACATTTCTTTTTTCATGAGTGTATTACAATTGTGACTAGATAAAAACTGATTAAGTTGAGGGTTAAGAGCTTTGCAAAAAAAAAACCCCCACCGTATTAGCTTGGAGGTGCTGGGAATTGGACCTACAACCTTCTAATCTGTAGCCCCAAGCCATAACCACTGAGTCCTCCAAGCTGACTCGGATTATTGCGGCCACAACGAGTATTAACCACTACTGTATACAATCACATCTTTCCACACCATAAAGGATTAAGCAGCACTGTACAGGGAATACCAAGAGCAAGCTTTCATTTCCAAGAACACTCAGGACATTGTGTGAAGCATCTTCTGATGCAGTCTTATCCTTTTTGACAATGTGGTCTGTTGAGTGGGTTGAGCATCACTGTAGAGGAAGACGTCAGGAAGGTTAGTACTAATATCTTAGCACTAGGTCTAAACTTAAAAAACTGCACATTGAACCAAAATGCTTGAGGAAGCCTCTGGGATCATTTCCATATATTCCAGAAAGCTTTTTCTTAACAGGATAGGAATGCCTCTTATCCAGCTCATGTTTCTCACAAACAATGAAGAAAATAGCAAGAAAATAGCCGGAAGGTGCCACATACAGTAAGCAAGTACAGAACTGTGAAAATCTTTCTGGTCAGATTACAGGATCAGCTGGGATTTAAGCATCCTTGGAGCAGAGAACATCAAGGACCTAATAGAGGAAGCTTCATAACCTTAAGATGAGTAGCCCAAAGCCTTTACCACTGGGTCACTAGTGCTCCTAAATCTGTTCCACTGTGTGGGAATAATGGCACTATGAAATACTTCTCCACTTGCTTGATATTTATGCCTAATGTTTGTACAAATATAAATCTACCTTATAACATCTCATATCACACATACTTTGGGAACTGATGATCCTATACTTATGTCTCTGTTCTGTACAAATGCGTAATATGTGATTAGGTGTTTTTTTTTGTGTGTGTGTGCGTTTTGTGTAATTTGGCTTTTGTAGCGCTAAAAGGCTTGTAGGGCTTTTGTAGAGCTGTCCATCCATCCATCCATCCATCCATCCATCCATCCATCCATCTATCCAGTGCTGAAATTGAGGAAATGGCTGTGGCTGTGTAAGGATGCAGACCCCATCTTCATCTTGAAGAAGGTTTAGTAATGGCTATTCCCAATGGGTTATCATACATGGCAGGTCATTATGTGCACTGAAACTTCTGTGTACAAAACAGCTTTTCCCAATTGAATTTTTCCCAACAAACATTTTATCACCTCAAAATCATTTTTTGAAACATTTTCCATTACCATGTTTTCTATTCCAAACCCTTGAACCCATTGGGGGGAAAATGTAATTGCTAAAAAGCATCTCACACACACACACACTCATACACACACACACACACACACACTCACACACACACACACACACACACACACACTCACTCACACACACACACACACACACACATACACACACTACTTCTGAGCATGTCATGAAGCAAAGTGCATGCTGGTCAAAATTCACACACCAGTGCAGAATATTTGCATTTTAATAGTCTGGTTGTATTAGATTAGATTATATTAGATTAGATTAGAATAGATTCAACTTTATTTTCATTACGCATGTACAAGTACAAGGCAATGTAAATCATCAGCCTCAAAATATATGAGCAACTTTCAGCACTTTGAATGAATCTGAACTGATCTTAAATGATCACTTCACTTCACAGAGACAGTAATACAAGCTCCCCTACTTTTAATTTACTATATTATGCTCTGGGATATAGTTTCTGTGAAATTTTCCAGTGTGATCTGTAATCTAATGAAAGTGAGCTCCAGGAAAATGTGCTGATGCTGCAAAGCAAAAGATAGCTGAGAAACATGCAGGAAAGGAACTCTCCTTCATCCTCTTCAAAGATAAAAAGCCAATCAGTATGTTTGCTTTATTAAATGCCTTAAGGACTTTTGTTGAACCAAGCACAAAAATACCACCAATGGTAATACGATTTTTTTTTACCAGAGATTTCACCTAGTGAATTCATCTGCAGCTTTTTTTTGTGATGCAGAGAAATTGCAAGCACAGGATTCCTCTTATTTATAAACTACTACCACTGAAGACACACATGTAATTAATTTCTATGGGTCTGACATGCATGAACGTCCTCCAAAGAGGGGCTGAATGTGCACTGTAATTAAATTCAATTAGATTTTATTTTATTTGTACACTAACAATGGACATTGCTACATAAATCAACATTAGATAAATGTAAAAAAGTTCATTCATTCATTCATTTTCTACCGCTTATCCGAACTACCTCGGGTCACGGGGAGCCTGTGCCTATCTCAGGCGTCATCGGGCATCAAGGCAGGATACACCCTGGACGGAGTGCCAACCCATCGCAGGGCACACACACACACTCTCATTCACTCACGCAATCACACACTAGGGACAATTTTTCCAGAGATTCCAATCAACCTACCATGCATGTCTTTGGACCGGGGGAGGAAACCGGAGTACCCGGAGGAAACCTCTGAGGCACGGGGAGAACATGCAAACTCCACACACACAACGACGTGCTAACCACTAAGCCACCGTGTCCCCCCAATTTTAAGATAGATAGATAGATAGATAGATAGATAGATAGATAGATAGATAGATCGATCGATAGATAGATAGATAGATCGATAGATAGATAGATAGATAGATAGATAGATAGATAGATAGATAGATAGATAGATATCCCTATTTTGATGACATCATTTGAAATCACAAAACTAGCTTAGATAGTATAATCTGGGATCCTACAATAGCAAGTTGTTTTGATAAAATTCAAAAAAAAAAACAAAAAAAACATATTAACCACATTCATTTGATTCATTACAGTGTATTGCATTGAACAAAACTGAAGGAGATTTTTTTCTTCATTTTCTTTTTAGTCAGTGAAGTGACCTCTTCCAGCAACCTCATTTCATGGACATCCCTGAAATAGGAGGTCCTGAAAGCCGTCCAGAGCCACTTATACTTCTGAAGACATATTAGTAGAAAATGCTCTACTCTGGCTTTTCTTTAATGACTAGAAAACCAAATAAACAAATATTTAATATATTAAAAAATGCACAAGTCTGTGGCTCTGGGGTACATTAGCTGTGTCTGTGTGGATCATTAATGCTGAAAAGGGACAAAACCCTTAAGGATTTTTACATTTTTAAATGGGAAATGTTCTCTAATGTAAAGCTTTTCAGACTGTAGGCTACATAAAACGGAAAAAAAACAGATGTTATTGCTTGAGAGATCCTTCTTTTCTGTCATACTTAATTGCTCCCGAAACATAAGTGTTTCATCAATACAAATATCCATATTCAAATCAGCAGATTGAGAGCCATGTGGGGGAGGCAAGCGAATGAGTCACACAACCAACAGACATAAGGAAAAACTCCAGCCTGATACACATTAAATATGGTTTTAATTAAATATTTGTGTAGTGTTTGGTGATTCTTGTGCTGATTCATGATTCTAATGATTCTGTGATTCTGGTGCTGATTCAGAATTTAGATGATTCAGTGATTCTTGTACTGATTCACTGATTCAGATGATTCAGTGATTCTTGTGCATCTATTAATTCAAGGTAAAATATCTTTCATATAATTTAGATATCCTTTTCTATACATATTTACTATTTTTATGCTTTACATTTTCAAAATATTTTGCTCATTTTAAGCATTAATTCTATTGAAAAAGCAAAATGATCTGCCAGTAGAATGTAAGTCTAAAAGCATAATAATCTTATCTTGTAATCTTATAATGAAAGACAGTAGATATTTTTGACAAGATTCAAGATGTGATGATGTGAGGGTTAAATCTCATCGTCACCATTAACACCAGTTAGTTGAACTGTGCACTGAGGGTAATACAGGAAAGCATTAAATGAAATAAAAGCAGATCAACATGTCATTGAACAACATTTTAAAAATTAATGAACTGAATAATGAATAAACGAATTCCATGTCACTGATGATCGCAGGTTAAAGATTAATATGCAAGTCATTCAGGATGGAGTTGTGTTTTTTTATTTTTTTTTTCCAGACAACACGATTTATCTGATACAATTAGTCATACCATTTCCAGTGACTAAACAAAGTCACAACCTATTAGATATGTGATGAACAAATGTTTCACAAATTCATTATTCATCTAATGGATTCATATAATATGAAAACAATGTATTAGTTATGGAGAGGAGGACAGTAGGGAAAGCAAGAGAATTCAGTCAACATCACCTGAAGAATGCAAGAATGCAAATTAGTGTCTTTTGATTGACTTCAAACCATTAAGAGAGAGAGAGAGAGAGAGGGAGAGAGAGAGAGAGAGAGAGAGAGAGAGAGAGAGAGAGAGAGAGAGAGAGAGAGAGAGAGAGAGAGAGAGAGAGATGAGCAAAAAATAAAGAGAATGACAGAAAAAGGGGTAAATTAGAGTGGATAAAACTAAATGTGTCCGGAGCACATTTGGGAAGAACTATCAAAGGTATTTCATTCCTTTTGTTCATAAACAGAATTAGAGACTTATTTCCCTAATGGATTTTTTTTTTTTTTTTGGTTTTAAAGAAAAAACACAACAAACAGAAATCATTAGTGGCTAAACACCCAGGGCTATTCAACAAAACAAGCTCATAAAATCCAGGCCTCACAAGAAAGAGCATTTTTTTCTGTCTCCCTTGTCAAGCTGAAATTGTTTATTAAGCTGGCAGAAAAATAGCTGACACTATACAGAAGAAAACATTAGGCTGTTGAAATCTCTTATACTGTATGTGCTTACATACTACAGTACACTATTGAGTGACTTATTATTATTATTGAATGATTTGTAATTAGAACAAACAATTCAAGGAGGCAAGTGTTCATCGATATTCTATTAAAACTCTGTATTGAGGAGCAACATGAGTAAAGTAACTGACATGTCCGAAAGTCAAGGGATATTAGAAAAAGAAGAAGAAGAAGAAAAAAAAGAAGAAGAAGATGAAGAAGAAGAAGAAGAAGAAGAAGAAGAAGAAGAAGAAGAAGAAGAAGAAGAAGAGACATTAAGGAGATGCGTGAATGCAAGCTAAGCCTTTCACGTGATATATTGACTTTATTTTCAAATCTGTCAAGAAATGCATCACTGCTGAAGAAGTACAGCTCATAAAATCCAGTAAAATGCAAAAAATTTATTATTTAATTTAATATTAATTAATTAAAATTCACATCAAACGTTAAAATGAGGGAATGTGTCATGTCAGTTGCAGTGCCAGATGGCTGCTTTGGCATTTCAGAAGCTACTGATCTGGGATTTTCCACACAAAATAATCTTGAGAGTTTACACAGAATGATGGGAATAAAAAAAAAAAAAACATTCAGTGGGCAGCAGTTCTTGTTGGTGAGAGGGTTCAGAGGAGAATGACCAGACTGGACTGAGCTGACAATTAAGTTTTTAATGACTTATAGAATCAGTGTTTAAGCCTTACGAAGGATGGGCTAATACAGCAGAAGACCAAGAACCAGTCAAGAACAAGAATCTGTGGTTAGAGTGTGCACAGATTCTCCATTTTCTGTGGTGTAAGATTCCTCTTCTTGGTTGATTGGAGTTCCTGGTTACTGGGTAAAGTTAAATATGATTGAAATGACAATAAAAGCGTCTTGACTTGACTTGACTTGACTTGACTTGACTTGACTTGACTTGAAGTTGCTGGCTACTTCACGTGACATCTTGGAGCATGCCCAGTAGAATCAATCAACCAAAAGTACTGAACTAAACAAATACTCTAAAAGTATGCATTATTATAGTAACTGAGTGGGGATTGACAGAAATGAGCCAGACTTGTTAAAATAAGCTTGCTTCACAAAATATGGTCCTGCTCATTACTGGCCATAATTTTCTCTCAACACCATGGAAACATACTGTTTGTCTGCAGCAAACAGCAAACTCTCTGCATAGATTAGCTTCTCAGAGAACAAGACAACTGCAAACATTAAAGCCGTTATCAGGGTAATATCATTCCTGGGGATATCATTATTACAAAGCATAAGTGGAGTTTTACAGGTATGTGTCAAAGTGATGAGTTCCTGTAATTTACCACAGGCATATTACTGTGCAGAAAAAGTCTATATCTGTGATCAGTTAAGTGTTCGAATACAGTTTTTTCAGCATAAGATCAGGGGTCGTCAAATGCCAGTGAGATTTATATATAATAAATCACCCATAATCAATAACCCATTGAGTCATGCTAGTGTTCTGGATACATGTAAGCAAAGAATTTCATCAGACTGGACCTATTGACTGGAGTTGAATGCTGCAGCTATGAAAAAATAGAGCAGAGAGAATTTATAGACAAAGTGCTAATTATAATATTGGAGGAACACTACTGTAAGTGCCAAATTATGACTCCAGACATAAACACTTTCATAAGGAGTTGACAAAATAGCTGAGTGTATTAAAGACATTGTTTAATTCATTTATTTATTTATTATTTACAATTGATATTGTCTCAAAGAAGCTTTACAGAAGTATAGAGAATCAAAACTGGAAAGTATTAAGTTACCATATATCCCTAACATTTATCCCTAATGAGCAACCCTGAGGCGACGGTGGCAAGGAAAAACTCCTTGGGATGATATGAGGAAGAAACCTTGAGAGGAACCAGGCTCATCCTCATTTGGGTGATTTAATCTCTGTTCTACTTCAGCTGTATTTTCTATACTGAAAGAACGTTAGAAGAGCGCAAAGCAAATCCCTGTCAAGATTTAAAAAATAATAAAAAAGTGATTTCTGAGCAGAGGGAAATGGTGGCATAATGGCTTAGTGATTTAGAGGTTAGCACGTTTAACTCACTGCTTCATGCTTGGGGGTTCAGTTCCTGTCTCTGCCCTGTGTATAGAGTTTGTATGTTTTCCCTGTGCTTTGGGAGTTTCCTTCCTCCCTCAGTCCAAAGACATACATTGTAGACTAAGTGGCATCTCTACATTAACTTCAATGCGCTTTAGGCTCCATGTTCCCCACATCCCTGTGTAGGATAAGCGGTTCAGAAAATGGATGATTTCTGATCATATGAGCATGTCATAGCATTGTATTTGTAACAGCATCATCTCTGTCCCTTCTTTTTTATGATTTTTTCTTTTATTTTATTCCAGTACACTCTCCTTATTTTAATTAAGACAAGTTCCTGTGTCTGCATTTCTACACAGTATTATCAGTCAATACCATTCCTAAATAAGGTATGGTGGATTTTGATTTTATTATTGAATAGTATCTTTCTACCTTTCTCAAGTCCAATCTGCTCCTGTGCTTGAGAGACTAGATTGTAATGGAATTGCATGTCAGCTCTTCAGACATACAGGCTATATAGGAGACAGATCTATGCCTTTCTACAAAAGTTGCAATGTTCAATCCACAATATAAGAGCTATCCCCTGGTTCTTGGTTGAATATAAGGAATGATTATACATTTGAATATTCTATCAGGTTATGAACCTCAAATCATTGTATCTGCATCAGCGTCTGTGAAATGAAGAGCCGGGGTTAGCGGTAAGTATGAAGCCAGTGTGTTGTCTGCTGGTATGGGCTGCTTTAGCCTTTGGCTCGCTGTTGTGCCGCAGGTTGACACGGCTGAAGGAGCACTGACGGATTGGATCAGCATTAGCACTGGCTTGTCAGCCCTCACACTCAGGTGGGATTTAATCTGCACTCCACTTAAATGATCCCACAACACACAGACTGGATATTTAAAAACAGCTATTTAAAAACATGTGGGGACATTGAGATAGCTGTGAAAAACTCGATCCTTTTTTTTTTTTTAAGATCCTGCAGGATATTAAATTTAAAAAAAAAACCCTTTGTGAAAGACTAAATTGTTGTGTTTAGATTGATCTAGGATGTAATGTAATTTCTTCATCAATATCTTTGATCAGAACATTAACTGATTTTCGGAGCCCAGGGGAACCCTGCCTGCGGAGAGCATGTCCTGTTTTTAGAAAATCCTTATTGAATTTGTGAAAGTAAAATGTCCTGGAAATGCTGTGATGATCAAGGCAACCAACAAATCAAGTATTAGCCTTTACTTTTTAGTTAATTAAATAGAACTGGCAGCAGACTGCTGAAAACAGACTGACCCTGAATCAGGTTTAAGATAGTCAGCCTTCCTGGTGTGTGAGGAACTGTTTAGAGATGAAATGTAAATCTTAAGCAAATAAGACACAGAATAGCAAGATGAAGTGTAAATAAGTAAGAGGTTGTACTCATGATAGCACATAAATCCATAAAAAGTTTTTAGTTGTGAAAGTATATTACGGTTTGTATATAAGGAAATACCGGAGGATATATGATATTAGTGGTAAAATTAAATAAACAGAAAATAAACTACGTTGGGCCTAATCTTTTAGGGTATGTAGATATTTTCTTCAAAGTTTGACATTAGGACGGTATTAAAGAGAGAAATAGAAAATGTGATGAAAGACATCAGGCTGTCATTAATCCTTGTCCTTGCATTTGAAGTCAATGTCATTTATCATATAGTGATCTCACTATCAACAATTAGCACGTTCTTTATCCCAGTAAGATTCAATTCAATTACTTGTTATCAGTACGAAGAACTTATGTAGATATAAGTTTATTCGTTTGCCACTTTTCTACATTCGGCTCATGGTGCATCTCTACATTTAAAGTATATCAGATTAAAGCAGTACTGGAAGGCATGAGCTGAATCCTGAGCTCCATCAAGGGAGCTATTAGGTTAGTAAATCGTGGCTTGGCTTCTAATGGAAATGCAGGAATAATCCCTCAAGGGTGCACCTCAAGGCAGGTGCTGAAAGGTGAAGCAGGACACGGCAGAAGCACAGCTGCTTGTAATAGTGAAAAATGTTTGAGTTCTCCCTGCACTAAAAAAAAGTCTACGTTTATGTTTTACAGCTGTAATTATTGTAAAAAAAAAAAAAAGAAAGAAAAGAAAACGCTTTGCAGGGCACTTTACTTGTCTAATTAAGGTGAGAAGACGCTGACTCATCCGTACATTTGTTTTGCTGGTGAACGAATGTGGGTCGAGGAGGGGAAAATAACATAGAAAAAAAAATAGGAGCGGGATTGAAACAGACAGATGAGGTAAACAAGATAGATACTAGATACTAGATACAAGATACTAGATAGATAGTACTTTACTTTGCATAGAATTTTATAGCAGCACTTTTTTAAACTCCTCTGATTAATGTCTTCTATCTACAATCCACAACAATTAAGACAGATTTGCTCATCATAGCCAAGAATAAGCCAACCTAGATGGCAGCAGATGGGAAGCGTGGGAGCCACACTAATATTCTAACTGAAAGGTTACATGAAGGCCATGTTGCACAACGATCCATTTATTGGTTGCATTAATCTGTTCCGCTCTCAGATGCTAGCAGATCAAGCTAGCACAGCCTTGAGAATTAAGCCGGCTTAGAATCAATAAGTCCCGAAGAAGCGACTTCTCAATCTCAATAAATCATCTGCTATGTGCTATAAAAGGCTCTACTGGGGTCTTTGCTTTGGGCTCAGGGACACTTTGCCACCTCACAGGCCTGATCATCAGCAGCATTAGAAGACAAATTGTGAAAAATGTGCTCAGAGCTGTATAAAGATAGTAATCAATTGACCTGGAGGCCAAGCAGAAACAGAAAACCATCTAGAACATTGTAGAGGTCAGTGTAGGTCAGTCAGATCACAATTCAATGCATTTTATCTGGTTACAGACAATCTGAAAGTTACAGAGACAGCGAGCAGGTAAAACTTTACTCTATATCTTACACATGCATTCTTTTTTTGACTTAGTTCAGTTATTTGAATTGTAAATAATACACATTTGATTTATGTATTCTTTGCATGTATTTTTGCATTAGATAGAAAAATATTTTGCTATGTTCTACAAGCACTTATGGGTGTGAAGGTCAGGTGTCCACAATCATTTGGCCAGTGTTGTCATTTTAATGAAGAAATACATGCTAAAGGTAAAGAATACATAATAAGACTATAACACTTAGATTTCCATACAAGCCCTCATATATACAGAGCAACTATAACATTAAAACCACTTGCTTAAATATTATATGGTTTAGCTTCCCTTGTTCAGGGAACAAGCTCTGATCCATTTAGGCATGGACTCTTCAAGACCTCTGAAGGTGTGCTGTGGTATCAGACACCAAGACATTAGCAGCAGATCCTTTAAGTCCTGTGAGGATTTAAAGTTTTGATGTGGAGCCTCAATGTGTCTGACTTGTTTTGTCCAGCTCATCTCACAGATACTTGATCAGATCGAAATCTGGGAGGCCAAGTCAACATTATGTTCCTTGAACCATTCTTAAACAATGATTGAAGCGTGGTATGGAGCATTATCCTGCTGAATGAGGCCACAGTGTCTAGGGATTCCTTTGACGCTCAAGTCATGGACTTACTGTGCTGTTTCTCCATCATTGGGAATTTAAAGGCTTAGGCATGGAGGAGATGGTGTTGAATCTATAATGTACGGTGGAAGAGAAGTGCAAAACAAATGAACAAATCCGAAAACAAATGAACAAATCGAAAACAAATGAACAAATCCGAAAACAAATGAACAAATCCGAAAACAAATGAACAAATCGAAAACAAATGAACAAATCCGAAAACAAATGAACAAATCCGAAAACAAATGAACAAATCCAAAAACACATTAACAAGTCAGACAACCCGGAAGAGGTTGGTATAGTTTGTGAATGGAAACTTACCGATCATCGGACGAGACACCTTTCATTCCCCTGTATATCTTTAATGACAGTTGTCTTGTCCAATGATCTGTAAGTTTCCATTCACAAGCTATACCAACCTCTTCCGGGTTGTCTGAATCGGTGCACAAAACACATTAACAAATCAGAAAACAAATTAACAAATCAGAAAACACAACGACATTTCAGACAACCCGGAAGCGGTTGGTATAGTTTGTGATTGGACAAGTCACCTGTCACTCAAGGTATACATGAAGTTCAACAGTCTGCCGCAGGGAAAAGTTGGAATGGATGGATGGAATGGATTACTGTGGATTAATTCTGTTATTTTCTTATGTTTAAATGGAGAACTTTACACATTACACACAAGATTCCATACCTGTATATCTTGAGTGACAGGTGTCTTGTCCAATGATCGGTAAGTTTCCATTCAAAAACGATACACTACCGTTTCTGGGTTGTCTGACTTGTCGTTGTGTTTTCGGATTTGTTAATGTGTTTTCGGATTTGTTAATTTGTTTTCGGATTTGTTCATTTGTTTTGCACTTCTCGGCCACCGTAATAATGAACTCAGATGATGAGCTAATTTATGAGTTGCTCAGGAACTCCTGGTTACACAATTCCAAATTGACTGTATATGACTATAGATAGGACATTATTTATAATCACACTATCCAGTGTTTATGGTAATTCACACTCTCCAGTGTTTATAATAATTTATAATCACACTCTTCTGGTGTTCCCTTTTAAGTCTGGTTCCTCTCAAGGTTGATTTCTTACACATCTAAAGGAGCTTTTCCTTGCCAGAGTGGCCGCAGGCTCGCTCATTAGGGATAAATTCAAATAAATTTCTATAAACATTTTATCTTCTGTAAAGCTGCTTTGAGACATTGCCCAGTGGTAAAAGTGATATACAAATAAAAATGAATTGAATTGAACAGTGTTTAGGTAGATGTTTCAAATTCACATCCATATGAATGCGGGACCCAAGGTTTCTCAGCAGAAAATTGCCCATAGCATCACACTGTGCCACGTAAAGAGATTTTAAACGTTATTCGCTTTAACTGAGAGTGGTTTGAATGTTTCACTAATCTATGTAACTCTCTACTTGCTACCTTCCTTTCATACTGCATGTTCACAACCTCCTGAAATGGATATGATTACCCCTTTTGTGGTAACCCTCCTGACTTCCAAGAATCAAATCAAAACTATTGTCCTGTCATTCCAGCCCCTCAGTGGGCTCAGCATTTTCATGTCTGAGATCAAATCTTCGGATACAAGGTGCCTTGTAAGTTGTATTTTGCAAGTTGCTTTACATTAATTCTTATAGCTGACAAAGCATGTAACGCTCAGAAAATCTATTTTAACTTTTACACACTATTGGTACTGTTCTACTATAATGAACTTCATGCAACATTTTGGATGCAATAGCGAGAAGCTTCATGCAATAGCGAGAAGCTTACAAACACTGAGCTAGAAGACAATATTGTGGAGTTAATATTAATGATAACTCCACCTTCTCAATATAGCAATTAGTATAAAATGAATTTAATTTTTTTTTTTTGCACATATTATTACCTTGTGTTTGAATTTATTTTTCTTGGTAGCATAATTCAATTGCATAAAAAATTATATATAATATTTCATTTACTCCTTTTTTCTCCTGCAGGTGACTAACTGGATGTCACAACCGGGAGGAGGAAGACAGACCCAGATACAGGATAGCTTCAAATAAACAGGGTTTAATAAATGATAAACAAAAAACAGGAACACAGATGAAAACTAAACAGGACATAGGATTAGGGAACACTGACGATGATTCGCAGTTATACAGTCAAAAACTAAACAGGACAAAGGACAAGGGGACACTGACGATGATTAAATAGACACGGTTAAATAGACACGTCAGTGAACACATGAGGAACAGGTGTGCAGACACGGGCAGGAGTAAACAAAGGCAGACACGTGACACAGAACATACACAGAAGCACAGTCCTGACATTGGAGCGAACCCATGTTTTTCCCAGCTAATTTGATGAATTTGTGACACTTTTATTTAAATTTTCATTTTATGTGCGACTTTTATATACATTTCTACAAATGCATTCCTGAATTATTTAACTAAAAGCAAAAAATGTTTGCCAATGGTGTTCATGTTTTCATCTTATGAGGGTTAATAGCGGTTTGAATCAACAAATCCAAAGTTTATTAAATTAAAAAAATACGAGAACACAACAGAACAGAAGAGAAAATGAAGAGAAGAGATGAAGCGATGACACCATCTCATCTCCAGTCACCATGCCTAGTGCCTCCACACTAAGAAAAGTAACACTGAAAGGTTACTGAGTGCAGTTGAGAAGCATTGACCCGGTTGTACCTCTGTGGCAGGAGCAGAATATCAATACCCGGCAGGCGGTCCCAGTCCTCTCCAAATCCAACAGCGCATTCAAGAAACAAGAAACGAGCACTGGAGGACAAAGCACATTCAATATAGCCTCAAGCCCTAGGGCACTCATGTATTAGAAATGGAGCAAAGGTCAAGCCCTGACATAGAATGAGACCTCAATGTGTCTGAGAACACTAACAACCTAAGATTAAGACACACCAGGGAAAAATTTCTATTCCATGATGGTCAAACTCTTGATTCAAATTCTGAATTCGTGTAAAACAAGCCAGGAGAATTATCAACAGGAAGAGAAAAGATTAAGGCCTGAGGTGTGATGGGGTGCACAGGGGCTGATGAGCCAGACAAACACCTCAACTATGGAGTAAAGGAGAAATCAAAATGAGAGAAATTTTGAAGGTAAGGTGGTAACACCAATAAAGAGCAAGAGTCTGGAAGATTAAGAGAAAATGGTTTAGAATATTTTAGATTCATAATGTTTGAATATATGAATGCATATGCATTCGAAAGGACACTGTAAATACAGCATAACCACATCAACCGTTCACTTGACTGAACAAAACTACACCATAGTTGGCTATGGGAACGCTTTGTTGCAGAAGTTGGCACCACAAAGAACACGAGAGACCAGAGAACAAGCATATGACTTATAGCAATGGCTGCCATATATACCTTAATGTATAGGGTGATAGGCCGTCAAAGAGGCATGTCTGCAAGAACTCTAGCACTGTACTGTTCTAACAGGGCAATGAACTAGATCCTATAGACTATTATACCAGAGGCAAAAGCTCTGCACTGTCTCCACAACCTTGGTTGGGAGGTTTAGGAGCTAGTCCCCCTCAGGAGCCAGAAAAAGAGGTTCCAATTGTCTGTGTGAGGGTGAAGAATCCCCCCTGTGCCTGATAGAGGAGGTTTCTTAAGATAGGACTCTCATAGGAAGCACCATGCAGAAAGGAAATTAGGTCCACAAATCAGACTCAGGTCGGCCAATGTGGAGTCACCAGCAACAGGTGGATTTGGTTGTGGCGTATCCTGGCTAGGACCCTCGTTCCAGAGCTATCAGGGAAAGTGTAAAGAGCCTCAAGACAGAACTTCAACTATGTTTGTACCATGGCATCCAGCCCAAGATAGGCTAGTAAAAAGAGAAAGCCACCACTTATGAGTGGAAATGCCATTCCCTGGGCCAGAGCCCTTGCCTCACCAGGAAGCCTGAAACAGCCATACAAGCATATTTCTCTATCAAACAAACAATGCAGAGAAAGTTACAATAGAGTCGTCGACCGTAATGTAGTTAGGGCATAGATGTACGCACTTTCTGAACTGTTTCCTCACCATCTTTCCTAATCTTTTATATACATTATGCCTAATCTAGTCAGACGGGACAAACAACTGCCAAAAAAAAACAGTACTTCAGACTCAACTTCCGCAATGAAGTGCTCCCATAGCATCAGCCATGATGCGGTATTGAGTTCCTTTGGAAAGGAAACACACAAGTATATTCACATTTGAGTTATTTTAACTGATTTGTACTTCTTTATAAAATATGCTGATTGCATCGCATGTAATACATTTTTTAACAACATATCATTTGATTTGGAAGGCTTAATTCCTCTTCTTCCCAGAAGGTAGCTGATAATTGGGCTTGCAGGGTGTATGTAAGGAAGGCAATGCAGTAAGGAAGTTTATTCATTTTAAGTTTCTTCACTTTTTTCTCTATAGAGTTGGATAAAGTAGGACTGTACGCAATAGGGTGAAACAAGTGATATATAATGATGGTGCTGCAAAAAAGTTGTTTGTGAGCGTTTTTTTTTCTCTCTGAGGCAGAGTTGCTATATGAACATTCACTGGAATATAAGAAGCAAAATCCACATTCACATTGTTGCTCAGCATTTGGTTCCTGGGTGCTGTAACATATACATCCTCGGTATCATTAGACAAACTGCTTCTCTGAGAAGATTCACAAACGAATAAAAACAAGGCCTTATTCGTGCCTGCGAAACAGTTCAATAGGATGTCTTGTTCAAACATTAATATTTATGAAATAGTTTGGAGAACAAAGCAGTCCTAAGCCATTCATGAAAAAAATAAAGTGAAAGAAAAACCAAGAACAGAAGTAGAAAAGAATAGAATAGAGACATAGGCGAGAGAGAAATCTGTAAACTATTTGCTCCAACTTCTCCAGCTGGCTTTTAAAAGCAATAGCTCAACATGATGACCAATAAGAGCTACAGAGAAATCAGGGAAGGGACAGCAAGAACATGAAGCTCTGGACAAAACTCATAAAGGATTTCTTTTTCTTTTCTCCTTTTACATTTTTTTTTTTTTTTTTTTTTTAATAATAAATAGTACCAAGCTTATAATACCATAAGTACCAAGCAAATAATACCAAGCTTACACAAAGATCGTAAAATAAGAACCACTGTGAATCACCAGGGATTTATCATGTCTCTTGCTTATTTAGGTACTAGAAAATACACTTGAATTGGCTTTCATCATATCTAGGATTAATTCTGCACAACAGACTGCAGTGGTTCAGTTTCATCAAAGTACAGTCTGACCACAGGAATTCCTCAGGGGTCAGTTCTAGGGCTGCTCCTGCTGTCCAGATACTGTAACACGTCTTTTCCCATCACCTGAGATGGAACATCAACAAAAGATAACTGATGTTAGATGAAAGACAAAAATCTATCAATCAATAGCTCATGCAGCAAAGCTATTATAAGGTTGAGCAATGCATTATATCCCAATGTTTCATGGGTGGAATAATAAAAATAATGTGGAATAAAATAACACGCTCGCTTAAAGGCATGATTCCCTGTTTAAGTCTGTAATTGGGTTTGTGTTTTTGTTTCTTCTAAATATTAGAGATGGTAAACTGTTTAAACTGAAAAGAAAAGAACAAAAGAGAAACAAACAAATAAATCAAGAACCATAAACTCAACAAATCAAGAGATATCATGTAATAACTAAGAACCTCAACTGGAAACATTTTGATTAAATAATAAGAAGACAAAGGAGCATAGATAATAGAACAAAAAACAATGAGCTAACAGAGAAGAAGAAAAAAAAACATCTTTCCCATTTACTAATTACACTTACCTACTAATTACAACATTAATCCATCTGTAGTCCTTATCCTTCACAGGGTTGCAGTAAGCCTGGACTTTATCCCAGAGGATTCGGGACATGAGACAAAGGTACCAACACATCAAAGGGCACAATCACACACACCCATTCACACACTATGGACAATTTAGAGATGTCAAATTCCGAACCTACCACATAGGGCTATGGACTAAAGATTACCTGAAGTGCTGAGGACACCTGACCCCCCATCAGCCCAATATTCCACCATAATAACTGGTTCCAATAAAACATTTTAAGAATGTTGACTGACTATTTTTGCTTTTCTGTGTCTCACAATGCCTTAATGATCTAAATGATCAGAATATATCTATGCTAATTAAAAACAGCAGTGGCAGAGTTTGGAGCTATGAAGATCGTATAATCACATATACTTGTTTATTGTATTTATTTATTTATTAATTTTTGTTCTTTTACTTAGAATAAAACTGTTTTGCTGTGCTTATCTGATAAAAAATTTTCAATGATGCTCCTGGTGATTGATTCTCATCAGCTATTATGTGTTTTTGGTGATTTACACCGAGAAAGAGACGTGAATTCATCAGACAGCAAAACACTTGTCAGTATGCCACACACGCAGCATATCGTCTGCTTCACAAACTCCTTTCCTTCGTTGAGAAGCAATACTGTTGATTTATGTGTAAGGATTTTTGAGGTCATCGCCACCATAGGCACACACTGTCAAATATCGAGAGCTTCAGAGTAGATTCTCACAGGTGTTATCCTGTGTCCTCTGAAAGTATTTGCTAATAAAGAGAGAAGATCTCCCCAAGACTGTGAATAACCTTCATCTTTAGCTCCTTCATCAATAAAAATGACTAAGTCTGTAATGCAGGCTGTCACGCATGGCTAGGCATAATATTATTGCCACCATATTTTACAAATGAGCTGACATACGTTCTGTCTCTTTAACCTTTCTTTCTTTTCGTAGGTTTAGATTTGTCTTATCTGTTAATACAACATGCATGTTATGCATTCTATGTTATTGATTCTTATCAAAGCTTGTCCTTTCTGCTGTTTAAGTCACACTGAGGGGAAAAGATCCCAATTCTCTAAGGAAAACCAGGCTGAACAAAAGAGTGATTCAAGTGCATGATTAAACTTTAAATACTCTATCTCCATTTTAAGGCTCATTGCCCAATATACACAGCTCAGCCATAGCATTAAAACCACTGACAGGTGAAGTGAATAACATTGATTAGCTTGTATAATGGCAGCTGTAAAGAGATGGGATAGTTCTCAAAGTTGATTTGTTTGAAGCAGGAAAAATGTGAAGCATACAGATCTGAGTGACACTTGACAAGGGCCAAATTAGGATGGCTAGTTGTCTAAGTCAGAGGATCTCTAAAACTGGAGGCCTTGGGGGGTGTTTCTGGTGGATTTATACCTACCAAAAGTGCCATTGAAGCACAACAGGATCATGGACATTTAAAGCTCACTGATGTGTATGGAGGGGGAACGGTGGCTTAGTGGTTAGCACGTTCGCCTCACACTGCCAGGGTTGGGGGTTCGATTACCGCCTCCACCTTGTGTGTGTAGAGTTTGCATGTTCTCCCTGTGCCTCGGGGGTTTCCTCTGGGTACTCCGGTTTCCTCCCCCGGTCCAAAGACATGCATGGTAGGTTGATTGGCATCTCTGGAAAATTGTCCGTAGTGTGTGATTGCGTGAGTGAATGAGAGTGTGTGCCCTGCGATGGGTTGGCACTCCGTCCAGGGTGTATCCTGCCTTGATGACCAATGACACCTGAGATAGGCACAGGCTCCCCGTGACCCGAGGTAGTTCGGATAAGCGGTAGAAGATGAATGAATGAATGATGTGTATGGGGAAAGGCAAAGGATAGCTCAGTTAGTCCGATTGCACAGAAGAGCTACTATGGAAAAATTTGATAAAAAATAGTTTATGCTTGCTATGATAGAAAGGTGTCAAAACACACATAGCTGCACACTTCATGCTGAAACCTGTCCACTGTTAAAGCACCTACAATGGGCATTTGAGTATTAAGAACTGGACCATAGAGCAATAGAAGAAGATGGCCTGGTCTGATGAATCACATTTGCTTTTATATCATGTGGACAGCTGGTTGTGTGCATTGCTTACCTGCGGAAGAGATTGCACCAGGATGCACTATGGGAAAAAGGATGCCGGTGAAGGTAGTGTGATGCTCTGGGCAATGTTCTGCTGGGAAACCTTGTGTCCTGTCTTTCATGTACATGTTACTTTGATGTGTGCTACCTTCCTAAACATTGCTGCACACTAAGAACATGTCTTCATGGCAACGGTATTCCCTAACAGAAGTGGCCTCTTTCAGCAGGATGATGCTCCATGCCACACTGCAACAATTGTTCACAAATGGTTCGAGGGACATGACAAAAAGTTTTTGACTTGGCCTCCAAATCCCCCAGAATTCAATCTGATCAAGCATACGTTGGATGTGCTGGACAAACAACTCTAAGGCTCACCTAAAAACTTACAGGACTTAAAAGATCTGTTGTTAATGTCTTGGCATCAGATACCACAACACATCCTCAGAGGGCTTGTGTAGTCCCTGCCTTGATGGATCAAAGCTGTTTTGGAAGCACTAAAGGAAGCTACACAATTTTAGCAGGCGGTTTTAACGTTATGGCTATTCTGTGTGTATCCTGGTAGCACAAGGCCAATAACATGGCTGTAAAATGAGCATCAGTGTGTGATTACTCCAATAAAAAAGAAATACCAAAAATGAAACTAAAATGTACCTTTGCTAATCCTTTGACAGATTGCATTTACTCTCAAATTTCTTTCTTTTTTTAAATTAACAACTAAAATCTATACAAGAAGAGTTTGAGGAACAACATTTTCCTCACACAACCATCCATTCCACAACACACTGATGCAACAAAAATGGTTTTGGCTGAAATCAATTCTATGAGGGTGAAAGAGAAATGGCAAGAGTTCCGATGTTATAATAGCGATGGAGTAGAAGTCATCAGTCTTTGGTTGTCAGTGTAAAGATTTTTACTTGCACAAATTGCTGAGAACATTCTTATCTCTTACAGACAGTAAACATGATTAAAATATGTGGGAGTCTCTCTCACTATATGTATTATTGACTTTGCAATAAAATGTGTTTTACATTATTGCAAAGAATGCTTTTAATAATAATAAAAAAAATCCTGCATATAAATGCAACAGAAAGAGATGTAACAATTGATGCGTTGAAATGAAAAGATTTCTGAAAAGAAGTCAAACATATGCTATTGAAAAGCACCACATGCTTGATGGTATTGAAGAATGCAGTGAGTTGCTGTGGGAGAAATACAGAAAAGAGAACCTTCTGCCACTTGTGCTTTCATTTCAATAACCTTCAAACTCAATCAAAGCAAAGTGCAAGCTGAAAGTCTATGATATATCTCCGCTGAGTGTATTTGTTATATGTATTTCAGGATAATGACATTCAATCATTGGATCATTAATTCATTCATCTGATCAGGCTTGTGTTGGATATAATCGGAATGGGACACCAGTCCATCACAGCTGTGAATGACTTGTGTCAACAATGGGAGTTAGTCTAGTTAATCCACAAACTTCCACATTAAGTATCTAGGAAATGGTGAATGGATTAAGGATACCATTTTCTCCTAACATGGTTAGATCCGAAGTCTGGAACACAATCCCTCTGTATGTTTTCCCCAGTCTCCATGGGTTTCCTCCCTGTTCATGTTGTCTTGTTTCTCCCACCTCCCACCACAAACATGCCAGTTCACGGACTTGCTCCTTTAGTGTCCTATCCATGGATAAAGCAGCTATTGAAGATGAATGATTAATTCAGATCAGGTCCAATATTCTATGCAACTTATCTGTATTCTACAATATCTGTTATACCTAATGGATTTCATTAAAAAGTTATATTTGGGGAAATTCTAGAGGGAAAAATGCAAACACAGTATTAGTACTAATGAGCTTGTATGAAGCAAAGTTGACTTTATTTTTGTTTTTATTATTTTTATTTATATTGATTTAATTCTTATATTGACTAAAAATTCCAGCCACAAAGCAACCAAGCCTGGCAACTACAGTATGTCTATTTTTCAATAGTGTGCAATTCAATGCATTTATTTCTCTAACTAGGCTAGTTAGGAGTGCTGTTACGTCCTTTTCTATTTGTTTAGTGTTTCTATATATAGCTGACTGCCTGTCTGCCTTATTTCTAGCACTAGACAATTTTTAATTCTCCCCCACACATTTCATTATCTTAAAAATACAATACACAAAAGAAACACTGAATCAGAGACTGTATTTGGCCTTCCATTCATCTTGGCAGTATGCAAGCGGTTACAATAACATGGTCAGGGAATGGATGCATCAGCCAAAACGAACAGAAACGGAGCATATAAATATGCAAATACAAAGGAGAACAAAAGTGTAAGATCAAGCCAATTTAATACACCCTTCTACATCACCATGTCAGGCCTGAAAATTTATTAATGAAATGAACTCATGCAAAACTGCTATAAAATGGGAATGAGTTTTATGGATAGTGGGTATAATTTTTATATCAATTGCTTTACCAATATCATCTAAAAATATGCTTAAACAAACACTTTTACTTACTTTACTTACATTCCCACAAATGTTGCTGTTATAATGTATATATGTTTAAAATGAGAAGCAGCTGAATAATATAGTGAGTATGTTACGGGTGAAGCCCGGTAACGCTGGGAGTAATGGGAATGGGTCCGGCCCATTATCCAATCGAATAGTAGATGGGGATATGCGGACAGGCATCCGGAGCAAAGAGAAAGCATGTGACTGGACATGGAGTGATGACAGGTAAATATAATTTGGTGAAAATATAAATAAGGGCAAGTGGAAAGCTTGTGAATGTAAATATATATATATATATATATATATATATATATATATATATATATATACACAGTATAAAGGTGAAATGCTTGTGTTAACAGGGAATGACCAAAGTGGGGTTTGATCTGAGAAGGCTTTGCACCTCAATTGTGTGCCCAAAGCTCTACCATTAGGCCAGGTGAGCCCAGAAAACACAGCTGAGATACATAGATGAATACATAGATACAAAGAGGGTGGAATAACAGCCCTGGCCAGCTAGAGGAGAAATTGCCTCTCAGAGCAGTTAGCCGGACAGTAAAGGCCAGGGCTCCGTTGACAAGACGGGGTGGGGGTGGGGCCTGGTCAACAGGGGGTGCTAGGGGGCTACAGAGGAACGACTTGAGTCTGGAGACATGGAACATGGGGTTGATCTTCATGGACCGGTGGTACATTAATTTGCCGCAGGATCTTAAATGGCCCGATTTAGTGTGGTACCTACTTCTTGGAATCCATACGCAAAGGCAGGTCTTGCAGCCAGGCCCTCTTTTACAATTAGCCATGTGAGTGCTCATCTGAGCAAGAAGACCATATTTGCCCTCTACCAGACTCTGTGGCCCCGGGCCACCATTTGTTCAGCAGCCGGGACCCCTAACTCCCCTCCTTCTTGGCAAACATGGGGCGTAGTCAAACTGGCATTCGAAAGGCGACATGCCCAGGGTGGAGTGCCAAAGGGTGTTGTGAGCATACTCAGCCTACATCAGGTGTCTGACCCAGGTTGCCAGGTTGGAGGTGGCCAGACAACAGAGGGAGCGAACCAAGTCCTGGCTAGCGAATTGAGGGCCCTGGTCCGAGACTAAGTTGGAGGTGAAGCCCTGTGCCCATATGACGTGCTGTAATATGAGTTCTGCCATCTCCTTGGCTGTGGGGAGTTTGTTCAGTGGGACAAATTTGCCCGTTTTAGAGAACCGGTCCACTACCACCAAGATCACAATCATTCCCTGGGGGCGAGGCAGACCAGAGCAAGCCCTGAGGGCTCTTAAGGCGCACATCTGGAAAGCAGCTACAAATCCCTGGATATCTTGATCTATAGAAGGCCACCAAATTTGGTGCCACAGGATGCCACTATCCAAGAAGGTGGAATTATTGGTTGGGGCTTGGGGTCCTCTGCCAGAGGACAGGGACCACCTGGCCTGTCCTGGGTTCAGTCTCTTGGCCTGCTGGATGTAGGTCAGGTTCTTGTGGTCTGTCTGGATAAGGATTGGGTGCTTGTCCCCCTCCAGCCAATGCCTCCACTCCTTCGGGGCCAATTTAACAGCCAGGAGCTTGCGATCCCCTACATAGTTATTCCTCTCTGGTGCTGTCAGCCGTGGAGAGAAATATGCGCAGGGGTGCAGCTCTTTCTTAGCTCCTGACCGTGGGACAGGACAGCCCTTACTCCAATGTCGAAGGCCGAAAGCAGCACGGGATCCTTCAAGGCCTCCTGAGCCTCAGCGGTCTATACAAACTTCCCCCGAGGTTTCTTGGTAGGCTGGCCAAGGGGCTAAAATTGCGCACAAAGCACCAGAAGAAATTGGTGAAGCCCAGGAAGTGTTGGACCACCCAGACTGAGGAGGGCTGAGGCCATTCCTTGACCACATTGGTCCTAAGGGGTAAGTGCAAGGGGAAAGCTTGTGATTAATATATGTAGATTTCACCAACCAAAATTATAGGGAAGGTGACATGCTTGTGTTAATGGGGAAAGCCCAAAGCGGGACTTGATCGCGAGTTGCGCTATTTATAGTCACGTGAGTGAGAGTCTATAAAGAGGTGTGCTGGTGGCCACGGATTTGCCTGAAAGGCACCCGTGATGTTACAGAGTAAAGGCAGAGGAAATGACGTTTTTCTATTGGGTTGCTGGGTTTACATTTCATGACCTAGTGAGGAGTGTGACAATCCAGAAGAGCCTTAGAGTAAAGCCATTCAGAATCAAGAGGGGCCAGGTGAAGTGGTTGGGGCCACTTAAAAGAAAGCCCCCTGATCAGGTACCACTAGAGCTGTAACATACATGCCCCAATGGTCAGACACCTACTCGGAGCAGATCCAGTATATGATAGAGAGATTATCTTGATGATCCTCTCAATGCAGTCAGTAGACGTAAAGCAGGTAGCAAGAAAAAAATCTACCCTACCTAAAATCTAGCCTACTGCTGTTTAATCATTCTTGTTACAGGAAATGTAGCTTCTTTTTCTTTGAATGTTTTTTTATTTACAATAATGAATCTTGCTTGAGCTCTTACTGATTAATTATTGGTTATACCGTCCACACAAACATCAAAAGATAAATATGGGAAATGGAAAATGCTGTTGCTCAAATGGGAATGCGTTTTAAAAGGCAATAGGCATTGTTAGTTGGCTGTGGGAACGTGAGGTTATTGTTGTAAATACAGATAAACATGTCTTTAACATCCAACATCACCATTATAAATCCATGACCCTTCTTGTCTCCAAGAAAGGATAGGATGTCCTTGAGTTTATGCACCTGGATGCTATGTAAGTTCAGTCAGTTGTGGCTAGTGGTATCTTTTATGCAACAGCATGCAGGCGCAGTGACATTAAAGCTGGAGATGCTAACAGACTGAACCAACAAATGAGGAAGGATGGATGGAGCATTGGGATGAACCTCAATAGTCCAACCAGTATGGAAAGGTATGGATAGTTCTCATGAAATTCTTTGATTTTGTTCTGAGAAGTATACACAAGTATAGCTCTCCTTCAGTAAGGTGCTATATGTTCAATTGGCATTGCAGGAATGGAAAGGTAATTGGAGATATTTTTTCCACACCATCTTCTGGTAACACCTACCAGGGTTCAGCTTCTTCACTATATTGATCAACAATCCTACTCATTCTGTCTTTCTGGTTTCAGCTCTTTAGATGGACTGTGAAAGAACTCCCTTTTTACTTCATTTACTTCACTTTGGTTCTGGATCATTTGTCTTTGTATTTTGTATTTGACTTACTTGCTTTCACTGTCGACTGTCTGCTATGACCTGTGTCTTACTTCTTACATAAAACGTGTTTGTTCTGTGCACTTGCATCAACCCTTTCGTCCTGCATTACAGACTCTTTTATATTAAAGAGACTTTCAGCTTGGGGAGAATGCGATGTTTTCTGATGAGTACACTCCATTAGAAATAGAAAGAAACCTCTCTGGAATCATAGCAGCTCAAGGACAGAGTGATAAAAGCAGGACAAGTGGAGGAAGGAGAAGTACATTTGTTGGCGGTATATATTATAAACAAAGGGGTCATTTGTCCTAATTTATTTTAGGCACGTAAATCATTTAATCCAATAAGAAACTTGGATATTTCTGTATTCACACTAATAATTATTTAAAAATAAACACCCTAAATGCTTGCACTTCCAAATCACTTGATTCATTTGATCATCTCACCTGGATATTATAGAGCCTATGTGAATACAGATCAGGACTGTGATTCCCTTCAGCATCTGCACATCACCTCTATCACACGACTGTTTGCACCTTTCACATTTTCATTTAATGAGTGCTCGTACTTAAGTCACATTTGTAAAGCACTCTCTGTATAGCATCTGTTGTGAGTAGCATTGTTGTGTTGTAGTGTCCATGCCATGCTCATGTATGCTTTTGCTGTCTTTGTCATTGTTCGCTTGTGTATCACTTTAAAAGAAAAACTTGCCACCTTCGCCTCAGGCTTTCTCATTAGAATTCTGAATCGAACTTCTGTAAAACCGCTTTGTGACAATGTCTCCTTTCAAAACCACTAGACTAATAAAATTGAAGTGACTTTTAAAAAAAGTGTAATAAATAACAAGAAATTGGCTGATCAAACAATCCACCACTTGTCTTTTATCCTCACTTGTCTCTTGTTGTTAAGTTTCACACACACACCCACACACACACACACACACACCCACACACACCCTTTCCAAAACACACAGCATCACGGATCCCTTTTCAATGAAGCCACCAAAAATGGCCACTAGACTACAACTCCCAACAGCCACTGGTTACTGAGCAAACCTATTCCCTGTTCAGTGTGTTTAGTTCTTCTCTTTTTAATCCTTTTTGTTTCAGTGGTTCTTCACAAGATATACGCTCAGTTTTTTATGATTTGTGATTCTGCTAAACCTTTGTATTTCTGTTGCACTTTGTATGTCTGTTTTGCCCTGATTGAACTTTGCTTGTTTTTTCTTTGGCTGTATTCCCTTAATATTGGACTTGCATCCTACTATCTGATTCATGACCACTAACATACACTGTGAAAAAAATACTGTGAATGTATTTTTTTCTCTTTAGCTCATGTTATTGAAATCAAGCTTATACATCTTTGAAAATTAAACTCAAAATACTCCAATATCCTGACTACTTGTGAGCTGAAAGTTGAGTTGAAATTTAGTCACCTGTTTTGAGGCAGGAGGTGAACTTTCCATTCTAATATTAACCGATGTGAAATGTCTCACAGTGTGTTGTGGAACACTGAGTCAAGAGATAATAAGAATCTGATATTCTGTGTCACAGTTCATAAGACTTTCCTATCTTCCCCGTATACAGTCGTCTCTGTCAGATATGACTCACAGACCAGCTCAAATGCAGGACAAGGTCTATGTAATATCTATATTTAGTCCAGGCTAGTGCTAGACAAAAGCAGAAATCAGAGGACATCTTATACGCAGCATGAGTCATAGACATTCACATGGTAAGGTTATTAATGGCTGCTATTTTGGATTTCAGCCAGCGTACTTTTGTCAGGTTATTTTCCTTTCCTGTCGTGCACAGAGTTAGGTGACTAACTGAAGGTTTGCTGCAGGTTGTTGTGGTTAAAGCCATCCCTATAGGCCAACATAGAGTCACATAGTGCGTGACCTGCATGTACACTCCTGTTGATACACAGACACCACCAAATGAGACGAGCAACAGTATTTCCAGCTTTAATGCTATTTTTAATTCCCTTACTGCTCATGTCTGTGAGGACAGCTGGTATAGACAGTGTGTGTGTGTGTGTGTGTGTGTGTGTGTGTGTGTGTGTGTGTGTGTGTGTGTGTGTGTGTGTGTGTGTGTGTGTGTGAAGCACAAAAGAAAAAGAGAGGCCTGCCACCATACCCCTTGGAGAATGTATGGTGGACTCATGTCATTACAGAACACACACACACAGCTGAGCTTCTTTACACAGCCAAATGAGGCAGTGTCACATTAATTATTTCTACCATAATTCCATTTTTTTTCCAACCACAGGCTACATCTAGACAGACTGAACAAGAGTGTCATTGTGGATCAGAACTCACATTCTGTCCACCTGCTGCCACTAGCTGTTAACAGACTCCATAGATCTGGGATTCATTTGTAAACTCAGGTTATCAATTAAGTTTTGTCCTAGGTGAAGCTCTCTATAGAACTGAAAGCAGTGTATTTTTTTAACCATTGAACTGTTTAAAAGAATCCTTGACAGCGAGCTATACTGTAAATACTATATGTAATAATATATTGCACATGTGGATGTTTGACTACAGTCATTTGAGATTATTCAAAGGACCAGTTACTGTTCTAAATCCCCGCGTGGTTTATAATACCTCTGGCAACGTAGGAAATGACATTAGCAGCTGTTCGTCACATGCTGTGAAGGACTGTGTTTTACTAGAGGACTTTGTTTGCTTAGTGATTTGTTTTATTTTATTTTTCTCTTTGATAATGATTTGTGTTTTCTTAGGCTACAAGGCACTCGAGCTGCGTCTCAGGCCTGTAACAGGTTGGGTGTGTGTGTGTGTGTGTGTGTGTGTGTGTGTGTGTGTGTGTGTGTGTGTGTGTGTGTGTGTGTGTGTGTGTGTGTGTGTTGGCGCAGTTTACTTCTGTTGCTGTGTTAATGTGTACCGTACTTACGTTTATGCTAATTTGAGTAACTGAACTGAATTTTTATTTGAATGTTTTTTTGTAGAAGACGAGCATAGTATTTATTTAATATCCTTTTATTTAAGTTTATGTAAGTATACATTTGTTTTGCGTTATTCTATCTTAGTATTTTTTGTAATTCAATTTTGTTTATTGTTATTCTCTTGTTGATTATAGTTTAGCATATTTTTAAATATTATTTAATTATTTTATTAGGAAAACAGTTAAGACAATTATTAAGTAGATAAAACTATTATTATTAGTAACTTGGTACTCTGCTCTATATAGCGAGTGTAGGATAGTTTTTTTTCACAGAAAACATGTTTTATAATTCATGTAAAAATATACAGTAACCTTTTTCTCACTGTGTAATTACAAACTTATTCACTACAAGTCAACAAAGCAGACTGCACCAAGGTACGATCAAAATGATAATGTAGTAGAAGGAGGGTGTTCTTAAATAGATAATAAACAAAGAAAAAACCTGTGATTTGCTTTACACCTTGAATTATTGTGAGAGCTGCAGTCTGTCGGACAATCAATTATCACCAGTGTTGTGCTAGTTACTAAGAAATAGTAACTAGTTACAGTTACTAGTTACTTCATTCAAAAAGTAACTCGGTTACTTTGTTGATTATTTACACCAAAATGTAACGTGTTATTGTTAAAAGTAACTTTTATTTACTTTTCTAAAAAACATTCTTTAATGTTCCCATTAATACCATTTTATGCGTTATGGTCTTTACTAACACAAAACTGTTTGTTGATCTGTCCCTGGCTAACAGTCTGGTTAAAATCTAGTCGCTGTTGTTTGGCTGGAGGGGCTTGACTCACTTCGAGTGTGTCCACTGACACCAGGTTAGATTCTAGCTTTGTCGAGGCATGTAGTTTCTGGAGGTGCTTCGACAGATTGGAGTTGCTGTTTATCGCAGTAGACAGGACCTTCAAACCAAAAAGACACAGCTTACATTTGACTAAAAGGTTTTTGTCTTTATGCTCAACTAAAGTAAAATAATGAGCATATTTCCACTTTGAGAAACTCCTCTTGCTCTCGCCTTCACTCGCCATTACTGCCGCACATACATGAATAAACGGAAACGCACCCACAGTGCGGCGTCTTCATGCTTACAGTGGTTGGCTTCCACCAATCCTACAGTGTGTCGCTGCTGTAAACAGGTTAGTCTGTAGGCTACAATTCAGCCAAAATGAACGGACAACACACCATATTGTAACGGTAACGGAGTTAATTTATTTAAAAACTAATGTGTTTTGACAGTATTAGTTACTGTCAAAAGTAACTGTGTTACAGTAACGCCAGAGATGGGGGACTCGAGTCATATGACTTGACTCGAGTCAGACTTAAGTCGCAAATTTGAGACTTGAGATTTGTTTGACAAATATTAAAAAAAGACTCGAGTTAACTTTGACTTGACATTCATGACTTGAGACTTACTTGTGACTTGCACATGTGTGATTACTCCCATCTCTGAGTAACGCATTACTGCCAAACACTGATTATCACCTTCTGACCAATCAGATTCAAGAATCAGCTGTGCTGTGGTATAATGTGGCATATAGCACCTGTCTCATGTGAAAACATGCTTTGTTGAGTGGCACTGAATAAGTGTGTAATTACACAGTGAGGAAGGTTACATATGTAAAAATCCACAAGACTTCCCTAGGCTTTTTACTACAATTAAGCCACAATATTTATAGTACTTATGGATCGCTGTTGGGGATGCATATGACTTTTTTTACCTCATCCATGCTGCAGCTGCTAGTAAGCTTCAATAAGTGCATTCAGCTGAGCAATCAGGACATGAAGCTGGAAAATTAGCCTCAGACTAGATAAACTATCCAACACTGCAGTAATGCAATTAGCTTTATACCACTGGAGCAAAAATGTGACAGCTGTAATTCTGTTAACGGAGCAGAGTGAAAATCAGTGGCAGAACATTTTCCCATAAAATTTGAGATAAAAGCTAATTTTTGGACCGAATATCCATCCATCAGCAAGTACTTGAGTCATCTTAGTAGTTAATAGAGTATTCTTCATTAAATTCCTTGGCAGAACTTTACTTGAAGGGTCAGATCAAATATATGGAGAAAAGATTGTAGACACCTAAGTATCGCATCCATGTATGTCTGTAAAGTGAGAAGCACACACTTGTCTAGAATGTCTTTGTATTCTGTAGCATTATAATTTCCCTAAACCAGAACCCAGAGGCCCAAACCTGTTCCAGCATCACAGTGCTCCTGTCTACACAGTGACCTTCATGAAGACATGATATGCCAAGTTTGCGGTGGAAGAATCAGAGTGTCCTGCACAGAGCTCTGACCTCAACCCCGCTGAACACTTTAGGCATGAACTGGATCACTAACTTCACCCCGGACCTCCTCACCCAACATCAGTACCTGACATCGCTAATGCTCATGTGGCTGAATGATCCCCACAGCCACACTCAAGCATCTAATAGAAAGCCTTCTCAGAAGAGTGGAGGTTGTTAATAGCAAACAGGACTAAGCTCTCTACAGTATGAGTCAACAATACAAAATGTCCTACTCTTGAGACCTGGACTGCAGCTGCAGAAACAATCATGAAAATTCATTTTGTCATACTGCTGTGAATTGTTTAGTTTCTGTTTACAACTTTTTTTTCTAGGCAGGTGTAGTGGGGCATGTTTTATTTTGGCTATACCTAAGATATGTCTGCAGTCTGTTATATTTGTTAGAATTAGAAGTAGGTTTTAATTTAAACTAATTTTGATTACAAAACTGTAACAGCAAAAGCATTTACATGTTAAATGGGATGTTCAACAAGCTCCAGCAAACCTTAGGCCATAGAGTGTACATAGGGCTTTAATATCAAATTCCTAATCATTGCATGAATCTTTTATGAAGAAATGATGGAAAATTAATAAAAGGCTCAAACCTTGTGAGGTGAAAGAGGTTTGCTGTCTCTGTTTACAGGAAATAAAAAAAACTACCCTCAATTATCACGGCCAGACAGATCAAAATTATTATTACTATTTTTCTTCTTATCTTCTAAGTAAATAGTATTTTTTTACTTCCAGCACAATAAATAAGTCATGATGAAATTGAGTGTCTGCTGTTTCCACCTCTGTGATTATTTTTGAAAGCCCATCCTCTCTACAGGTCTGAGAATGCTATTTTATTCTATCATTTTTTTTCCAGATTCTTCATCAGATGATTTATATTTTCTCACATTGATCACAGACCGGGGGCACGGTGGCTTAGTGGTTAGCACGTTCGCCTCACACCTCCAGGGTCAGGGTTCGATTCCCGCCTCCACCTTGTGTGTGTGGAGTTTGCATGTTCTCCCCGTGCCTCGGGGGTTTCCTCCGGGGTACTCCGGTTTCCTCCCTCGGTCCAAAGACATGCATGGTAGGTTGATTGGCATCTCTGGAAAATTGTCCGTAGTGTGTGATTGCGTGAGTGAATGTTAGTGTGTGTGTGTGTGTGTGCCCTGTGATGGGTTGGCACTCCGTCCAGGGTGTATCCTGCCTTGATGCCCGATGACGCCTGAGATAGGCACAGGCTCCCCGTGACCCGAGGTAGTTCGGATAAGCGGTAGAAGATGAATGAATGAATGAATGATCACAGACCAAGAGACAGGATTAGAAGTTACCTGAATAAGAAATTGTCGGATTTTGTTTAGTCCATCTACTTATAGCTCTAAGATTAAGATTACACTCTTCCATTTTACAAAATCCAATCCAAGGCTCTGTGTGAAAGACTGTGTTCCAATCTCACCCTGGTTGATTTATTTCAACAATAATCTACAACATCTACACAGCTATACTTAATTTCCAGAAGCAGATCAAAAACGAAGTTATTGATCTCCTTAGGTTGATGCTTTACCTTTGAGAAAATGGATAAAAAAAAAATGTAAGTATAAAAATGTACCAGACACAAAGCTACATGATGGGTAGCACAAGCACCATCTGGATTTCTAAATGATTCAAAGACAATTTAGCCTGGATTTATACAGAATTATTTTCTGAAGCCAAGAGGCCATGTGTTTTATAAGCAGAACATGTTTAGACCACATCTTGTCTTGGTTTGTACACTGGGCTGACATAGTTACATTTGGCAAGAGTCTTCCTGGAAAAGGATGACTGTGCTGCGTTTGATAAGCCAATTTTTTTCTTGTATATCAAGAATTCTACAGAAAAAACAATCATTTCAGAAAACCAAACAATATCATCAGCCAATATACTGACCACTGAACACGATTTCCTTTCTGTGTTGTGCTGTTGCTAGATTTGTAAGTTCGTAAATATAATGGAAGCTGAAAAACACACTTGGGGTTCAGAGGCTTAGTGGTTAGCATGTTTGCTCAAACCCCCAGGGTTTGATTCCATGCTGTGGGGCATGTAATAGCTCAGCAGTTAAGGTGTTAGACTACTGATAGGAAGATCATAAGTTCAAATCACAAGTTCAAATTGTCATTTCTGGGCCCCTGAGCAAGGCCCTTATCCCTTAAACGCTCAGCTGTATAAATGAGATTAATGGAAGCCGCTCTGGATGAGGGCATCTGCCAAATGCCATAAATGTATGTACTCTACATGCTTTAAGGATCTCTTTAAGATAGTCTATTTTCCTCCCCCACTCCAAGTGCCCTAGTGTAGGTTCCTGGTTCCCAGAGACCATGTGTAAAATAAGTGGTACAGAAAATGGATGTTTGGATGAAAAAATAAACACCAATAACATTTAGATAATAATATTAAAATGCTTATTTTACTTTCAATAATAAATGTGTATTTTAGAGTGCATAAATCTTTCTTAGCTTCAAAATAACTGCGTCATTCTTGCTCTACATACCAAAGGTGGAATGTTTTGGATATGTATTGAATATTTGACCTTTCTCTGGACGACATGTCTAGTCTCTTTAATGTAACAATGGCACCCTACATGGATGGCGGCAACTTGAAAGGTAACAAGACTCCCAGTCTGCTAACGGAACTCTGAACAGAACATATAATAAAACCTGCGTATAAGGAGAGAGAGGAATGGAAATGGCGGAGAGGGAAAAAAAAACGACAAGGCTATCCAAGTTTCCGAGACCACTGGAACATTTCATCTGCTCTGTAGTCGTGAACGGCTGATTGACGAGCTGATAGAAGGCAGAAGGAATGAAACTTGTACATTAGGGAAATATACTTCACAACTCCATACATGTTTAAAATACTGTGGACATTTGTGGATGTCATTAATTCTGGCACATATGTTTAAGAGAAACTTTGTTTTTTTAAGTATCTCCTATAGCTTGAACAGGCAATTTGAAAGAATTAATTTTAATTTAAGTTCTGTATAAGATGCCACTGTAACTTTTCCATTTCTAGAGCTCCTGTGTAGGAAACTTTAAAAAGCAGCTTAGCAGCTTGTAGATGCATTCTGACAGCACGGAAATGGGAGGAATCAGTACAGAGCCATATGGGGAGAGATGAAGTGTTATAAAAGATGTGAGGGAGTAAAACAAGAGTCACCAACAGCAAGAGTTCTTCCGTGGTTGAGAGATTCTTTGAAGCGAACATACTGCTTCGGTGAGTTTCCCCAATAAAGCCAAAGCCACTCAAATGAATGGTGGTGCAGAGAAGTTAAGTGAGAATAAGAGAGTATTTTATTAACCATGACAGTGCAAATATCCCCCCATAATGAACACAAACACTCAGGCACAAACAGCTTTGAGGTGGCTATGACTTTCACACACAACCTTGGTAATGCAATGCTCTAAATATGATTCAGAGGATAATTTGATTGAGGCTTCTGTTTACAGTAGATATTTTGCACTTGGTGAAGGACACTGGAGCTGGTAGGATGCTGTGAGACAGCCGTATTCAGATAAGTGAAAATTTACAAGCAATCATGTTTACCATGCAGAAATTTATAAGCACCCATGAACAGAGACACACGGAGGATATGGAGTACACGTGTATAGGTCCTGGGTCATGAGTTCTAATTTACTAACCGTGTGTATGTGTATAAAAACGCATGTAAAGATAAAAGACGATAAAGCTATAACCTGATTCACAAACAGGACAAACAAACAAAACACAGCTCAGTTTTTTATGTTTGCCTTATTAAAGATCCACGTTTCTACCTGAAGGTACAGAATACAGGCCAAATTGATAAGGTCAAACCATAGCAGTGCATGTTCAGTGGTTATGACTCTGGGATACTGATCAGAAGGTTAGGGGATCAAGCCCCAACACTTCCAAGCTGCTGCTGTTGGTCTCTTGATCAAAGCCCTTAACTCTCTATGCTCTCTATACTCTCTATGCCCCAGGGGTGCTGTATCATGTCCCCAATTTCCTTACAAGCTGGGATAAGAAAAGAATTTCACTATAATGTACTGTATCTGTGACACCTGAAGGCTTCTTCTTAATTTCGAACCCACAAACCAGCCTCCTAAGTCACTTTAAGAACGGTGACAGCATGTGCAAATTAGTACAACCAGAAGGAAGGTATTACATTTGCAGAAGCAGGTTTTTGCTAGTTGAAGATGAAGTAAAACCAGATACTTTGTAAAAAAAAAAAGTGTTGTTATCACTGGTGAAATGCTCCTTCGCCAGCCGTTGTTTTAAATCTCTCGCGGCATGTTTTAATCTGTTTATTATTAGGCTTAGACTTAGGCTTGTGGAACATCCACCATGTAAATCCCTGGTTCGGGGTGATTACTATAGGAATGATTGTGCATTAGAACGAGCATCTTAAATTAAATCTGTACTACTTCAAGAACCCCAGCTTCTGTTCTAGAAAATAATCAATACCTGATGATTAATCAAGTTAGAGAAAAGATGTGTCGTCCGTAATAATAAGGACGTTTATGGAAATAAAGATTAGTAAGATAATCTGAAGATGATTACAAGTTATTAATGTGGTAAAGTCGGTTTCATATACAGCTCTGTTTTGTTATTTTTTCAGACGTTCACCTTAAATAAGCATCACTCCCACATTTCCCTTTTTTCCCCATTTTCAAGAGAATATACTAGGAACACTGAGTATAAGGAGGGAACACACTATGGATGAGACCCCAGTCCATCACAGGACATCCTATACAGATAATCATACCTTGGGGCAATTTAGAGCCAATCAACCTAATGACAGGTTATTGGGACGGAGAAAGAGAACAGAGAAGCCACAGAAATCCCACAGTGACACACAAATACTTACACAAGCTCTAACTGCTACATGCTGTATCATTGTGCTGCTTCATCCGAACTCACTGTGCCTGTGTAGAACATTTCTCTCATGCAACAAAAATGAAGTCCATTACATATTGTTTCCTTTCGCTATCTTGCATATGATGTCATGTTTGTAAATAACCCATAATAGGCCCCTAAATATACGTTTTTCATTCATGCATTCATTCACTTATTCATTTACTGGTCATCATTTCCTGGTTAGTGTCGGAGTGAATCAGGAGAATATCCCAGGAAGCCTGAGCGTGAGGAAGGAATACACCCTGGATGAGACACCAATCCATCACAGGACTCTCTGCATACTTACACTCATAACTAGGGGCAATTTAGAATAGCCAGTTGACCTAATGACATGTTACTGGGAGGCGGGAAGAAACAGAGCAGCCAGAGAAAACCCACACTGACACACAAATAATAACTCAAGCTCAGGGTCAAACTGCATTTAGCACATGCAGAAAAAAAATAAACTAATTTACCTTTTGTTTCCATTCTCTACCTTGCAAATGTAAATCAGCCACAGACGCCCATTAACAGTACACTGACATAGACATGCAAATTAGTACTCTGTATTTGGAGTCTTAAAATGTTAAATGCCTCTTTGTTCTTGTGTCTCTTCATCCTCCATCCTCTTTCCAATAATTTACAGGTTCGGTTCTCTTTACCCGCCATGTCACAAAAGGTAATAATACCTCGGTTTGTTGATTTTTATCGTTGCTAGACATTAAGCTCTCGTATCGCTGCTCTTGGTAAATGAGGCACTAAAGCATGTGTCCGTAAAAAACTTAAAGATTAAACTATGAACACTGAACCTCTACAGGTCCTGATTATGGATTAACAGTTGATATATGGATGTTCTAGGTGGTCTTATAGCAGTGTGAAAGGGCAAACATGTAAATTTGGGTTGAGCTCCAGATAATCGAGCCAGAGCTGTTCTTGGGTGAATTTTTGAATATTTAAATGTAGGCTGGATGTGTTTGAATAATGAATATGGCCTTTTCGGTCTGGTTTGACTTGCTTCACCACCTGTCCAGATTCGATACCAAAGTAAGTTTGAACAGTTGTAAAAACACACACCTGATGATTTAGTTGAGTGAAATATTAATTTATTTTTTCCCACTTAACATTTAAGGCTCAAAATCTGATTAAAAGTCTGATACTATAAAAGTTAAAGTGCCCATTTAAGATCAAGATCTTTACTGGTTGAACCTCACACCATTACGACCTGAGCGTCTAATAAATGCGTCTGAAATGAGAAAAAAACTGACGTTGTTATTATAGCTGCTCTATGATCACAGAAAAGTGACACGTCGGTGTGTTCACCGTCAGCTTTAATGCAGTGCTATTTCTGTCATAAGAAATGCCCACATCCATCTTTCTATCCTCTCTTTCAGGGTGAAAGACCTTAAAATATCACACTTCTACAGAAGGACCGAATTCATGCATAACTGATGAAACTTGGAAAAGCAGAAATTTAGAGCTAATCGGGTCACTTAGAGTGCTTTCTTCATCTCTGGGATTGTGAGATAGAGTGTGGGGGGAGAGATGAAGAGAGAGAGACGAGAAAGAGGAGAGAGAGAGAGAGAGAGAGAGAGAGAGAGGATGGGTCAGCTGTGACATATTGAGGCCAAAGGAGTCAACATTGATTCATACAGGACCTTGCTGCCTTCATCCATGCTTTGATTCCCAAATTCTGACGCTGTTTCACCTATGACTGAAAAATACTCATGATTTTTCAGATAGATGCTGTGAATTCAGGATATTATGATGTTCTGTATTAACAGGTTATAACATGATATAAACATACACAAACATATAAAAGATGTGGACTGTGATATAAATATTCTTCTAAGTGGCAATACTTAGCACACACTGTTCTCTGCTTGGAGAAAACTGACAAGATCTCATCTCTTCTAATCATAACCATACACACACACACACACACACACACACACACACACACACACACACAAATAAACACACTCCCTCCTGTCACTTTTGCACACAGAAATTTCTACATGCTGACGGGCAAATGGACAGCTATTTCATTCAGCCATCACATCAAATGACTAACAAGTGTGTGTGTGTGTGTGTGTGTGTGTGTGTGTGTGTGTGTGTGTGTGTGTGGGTGTGTCACCACCTGTCCACCTCCTATATCTGTATTTCTTCTCTACATGACTATCTCTTCACATTGTATTTTGTTTCACTGATGATTTTTAATTTTTTTTTTTATTAAGTGTAATGCAAATAATTATATATTAAATAAATCTCCACATTTAACTCAAAGCCAAAGTTTGTCTGAAAACAGGACAGCTGTGTAGTCAGTGTTTATGTAAATTCAGCTTTGAATCTTTTTTTCATCTTTTTTTTTCCAAAGAAACACCAATGAGACACTAAAAGAGACCTCACAGCAGTTTGTGTTGCCTATTTATAGTCTATTCCCCACAACTGAATTCTTTTATTGTTGCTGAAGAACTGAAGAACTCAAGTTAATTTTAAGTGTGTTTTTTCTTCTTTTACTATAATGACTCAAAATGCACACAAACATCAATTTCAAGGGGGCAAAAATACCTATACTGGGCTGCGTGAAACCGAGTCAGCCATAACTGCCAGGCAGCAGACAGGCTGTGAATAGCAAAAGTATCTTTTTTTCATGTCCTTCAACTCCTTTTGCCCAATTTTATGATTTCCCAGGTGACCTAGCAGTCATATAGATGAGTCACACCAGGAGAACGAGAGGGAAAGAGCGATACAGACAGAGAAATTGGCTTGTCATTGTTATGAGCCGGCCTCCATTTGCACGCAGCACGGCTCCAGGAGAGCACCAGGAGTGCTGAGGGCTCAGTTTTGAGACTACGCTAGAAATGGTTTTGAGAGCCACTGGGGGACAGCTGCATGCTGCGGCTGCCATTATATTCATCCCCACTGTTCAGGTATTACTGAAACACCCTGCACAACACACACACATGCACACACACACACACACACACATGCTCACATATGCTCACACTACCTCCTAACTCTCCCCTTGACAGGTTAACTCTCTCACACTGCGCAGAGATATCACCCAAATCGCTTGCAGTAGCCTCTGACATCAGCTGCGTTTCCCAGCTTCAGACCATGGTATTAGTCTGAGAAGAGGTCAGGATCTGTGCGTGTATGTGTGTGAGTCTGAAACCCTGAATGGTGATGGCATTTCTCAGTGGGAGAGGAAGAAAAAAATCAAGATAAAAGTGAATTGAGTCAACAGGAAAAGAGTTGGGACAAAAAACCTAACTAGAGGAAGTGGTTTAAACAAAGGAAAACAGAGAAAGGATAAAGGTCTCCCAGAGAGAGAGAGAGAGAGAAAGAGAGAGAGCTATAGATTTATCCGTGAATGAATATTGAATCGTCAGAGGTACTAATGATTCATCCGTTTTTCCTGGAACACAGACCGCATAGAGCACCCACAGGCACATGCACAGACACGATCATACTACGTTTTACCAGTTGATGGAAAAACGAGATCAGCCGAGTCTATCGGGTCTTTACAGCCACCAGCCATCATTCTCATAAAGCAGCTTGATGAGACCTCACTCTTCAGCCCCACAAAATTTCATCCCGAATCAGATTATAATTTTCCAAAAGTAGACTCCATCCTGAAGGTCTAATCAGACCACTTGACTCCCGAAACAACCAGCAAGCGACGGAGCCAACGCAGTCAGGACTCTGACCTGAGCGTTACCTTTTATAATCTTCCATACAAATGACATCACAGGTATAATAACGAGATTTCTTTTTATCCAAGAAAAACAAAACAAAAACGTTTGCTATAAGAAAGAAGAAAAGAAAAAAAATTAAGGTGTAGTATTTATATCAAAGAATTTAAATAAGACTCTCAAAGCCATTGAGCAGTGAAATAGGTTTAGGACCATTTCTAATAAAAGGCAAATTTTTGATTTATGTTTCTTTGTAAAAAAAAAAAAAAAAAAAAAGTCCAAAAAAAGGCTTCTGAAGCCTTTGGAAAGTTGGAAAAGCACTTCAGGATTAAAAAGGATGGAAATGTTCAAACATCCTGTCCATTACAGTAACATGTGAAGTGTGGTGGAAACCAACCCATCAGAAATCCTTTTCTGAAACACATTCATGTCTGTTATTTTTTTTATATTTACTTTTCTATAAACTTTCAAGCCAATTACCATTTTACTAGACTAGACTTTAGGTACAGGGTGATGGTCATACATGTGATATACTGAAATGATGTAGTGAAATGATTTTCATTATTCATTCACAGTGCAAAAACAAACAGAACCAGTATAGAGGTATAGCAGTAAAATATCTGCCAGCCCAAATATCTGGGTTTGTATTCGTTGTATTTGTGTGTGTGTGTGTGTGTGTGTGTGTGTGTGTGTGTGTGTGTGTGTGTGTGTGTGTGAGTGTGTGTATACCATCTCAGGTGTGAATTGTACCTGCATGAGATGCCAGACTAAATGAGGATTAGACTGTGAGCAGTGGAGGTGTGATATGAGCAGGGTATGAGAAATTATTGTTGTTTATATAACATAGAAATAAAATTATATTTAGGTTATTTAAATCTGTCCTTTCTACGTATAGTATCTGTTGTTTGTTTTAGACAGGTTATGTAGCAAGGATGGATTGACATCAGAATTCCACAGATAAAAAAAAAAGGGAAATAATTTTACTGTGCATCGGCCTTATTAAAGAAAATCAATGTCCTTGTAAGTGACTGTGCCGACATCAGCTTTTAAAAGTGTATATGGTTCCAATTTTCATAATGAAAATATAATTTTATTGATCACAGACACAATCATACAGGGTTCCACATGCAGAGAGCTGCTATTTTAAGTCTTTTTTATAAAAGATATAATCCTGTAGAATAGGGTCAAAAAAGGGGGATTTATAAATATCCACCCGAACCTGTATCTCCGCCTGAACGTGTCTCCACCCGAACCTGTATCTCCGCCTGAACATGTGTCTCCACCTGAACCTGCATCTCCCCTGTACCTGTGTCTCACCACAAGCCTTTGCTTCCACATGAGACCATGACTCAAGCGGAGCCTGTGTCTCCACCTGAGACTTTGCCTCCACCTGAGACCATGTGTCAACCGGAGCCTGTGTCACCACCTGAGACTTTGCCTCCACCTGAGACCATGTGTCAACCGGAGCCTGTGTCACCACCTGAGACTTTGCCTCCACCTGAGACCATGTGTCAACCGGAGCCTGTGTCACCACCTGAGACTTTGTCACAACCCAACCCTGTGGGTCTGCCTGAGACTTTGTTTGTTGAGCCTGAACCTCAACTGGCCACGGATTTGCCTCCTGTCCAGACAAATAACACTGCGTCCATTGACTCTTCCCCGCTGACTCTTCCCAGAAATTATGGACGCACTGGATGCTGAGCTGGAGGAGGCAGAGGAGCTCAAGGGGCAGGAGGTCAGCAAGGAGAAGGAAAGTCTTGAACTGGAAAAGAGGGAGAAAGTTATAGAGAAGAAGGACAAGATTGAGGAGGTTGAGGAGATTAAGGAAAAAGTTAAGGACTTGAATAAAAAGAAAAAAATGAAGCAGAGGGAGAAGGCAGTGGATGTTGGGAGCATAAGACCTCCTACAGCACATCAAACCCAAAGGTACAGCATTAATGTCTGTCTGCAGATCACAAAAATGAGAGGACGTGCCTTTGTGTCCATATAGAGATGTGCCGCTAATGTGATCTGATTATCATGAAGCTAGTACTCACTGTACTCAATTTTACATGCTGCTTTGTGATTTTCTGTTTATTTTTCTGTTTCATTTCTCACATTTTGTGCTTTTTGATTGGCTTATTTAACACACTGGATGTTATCTGGACTTTGCCCTCTGTTCTGCAGGGAGTTGAACTGTTCATTAGGGGTTTAGACTCCATTGATGAGCATCGCCTCTGTAAGGAGTTCCTCCAGTTCATCAGAGCTAAGGTGAACATCTAATCCCTCCAGTTTCTTCCTTTCCCAATACATTGTTTTCACTTCCCCTTAAGGACCCAAGAATGGCAGTTTAAAAGTGCTGGAATTTGAACTTAAAACCATCTGATCAGTATCCCAAAGCCTTAACCTCCAAGCCATGATGTCAATACAGAGTCCTATATAAAAAGGGTAAGCATCTGCTGCAGTATTTTACATGGAATCTTTATTGGTTTTCCCAGTGGAACAGTCTGAAGAAACCATTAAGGAATCTATTCCCCAAGAATGCAGAGATTGAAGCTATGGAGAAATAGTAGAGGTTTTTAGAATTGCTAGAGCTAAGCACCTGAGCAAACTCATAGAAATTAACCAAAACTAGATGGCTAGATTAACAAAAAAACATAAATCTGAACACATTGTTCCATCACAGTTCAGTAATGAGGACTTAATGAGATTCTTCACTGATAAAACTGAAAATATCAGGAACAAAATAGTTGAAGTTCAACCTGTGACAGCATCTCATGACCCTCGTACAGTGAATAGGTTATTGACTGAAGGTTTGGGACACACGGAGATTCAAGACAGCAACGATGATGAATCTGCAGAGTGCAGAAATGCCACAGAGGATGAGTGCCCATGGCCACACCTGGAGGAGCTGATCACCTATAGAAGTACAGTAAGTGTACTCCATTTGGGAAACATTGCTCTATAACTTCTCTTATGACATTGAAGGTTTTCCTTGTAATAAAACTAATCTTAATAAATACTTACCTTATTCCACAGCCTTAATATCCATCATATGTTTACTTTTTTGTTCAAACTTTTCATCAATATTTTTTGGTCTCACCAGTTTGGTCACCTGCTAATTTCCAGCCACTAGGCAGCCCTACACGTACAAACCAGAGAAAATAAAGGTTAACCTATGATTCCTCTGAGTCACATGAAGCCATGCTGATTCCCAGGGCACTATAACCAGCTGAGAGAACTAATAAGTGAGAACTGGACAAGGATTCCACTTTAAGTTTGAAGTTTGAATAGAATTTGAAGATGTCGTCTTACTAATATTTTAACTATAGAATGCCGATAGTCACAGATGTATATGACGTGTGTTTTCACATTAGAAGAGTCGATTCCGTATAGTATTTTTCAGAAGAGATCGCAAAGAAAAATATCCTCAAAGCGTTCTCCCCTACTGTTTGAGAAAGAGCACGTAAATGCTACAAACCCCCAACTGTTTTTAAAGACCATGAACGCTTCAGGCCTTGAGAAGTTCATTTTATTCTGTTTTCAGACTCTTCTGATAAATCCCATACCAGGCTAATGAGTTCTAAAGAGGTGGTAATAATTCTTGCATTTTATAAGTGTCAGGATGAGCAGGAGAACAGGATCCGTGACTGAGGATAGGGGAGGAGGTGAAATGACACATAGTGCAGAATAAAATTTAATGAACTTAATGAATAATGTGGGGGGAAATGAGCCATGGTGTGACCGTGTAGTGTCATGGCACCTTAGTGGAGCTTTATGTTGCATGGACTATCGGTGCCATTCACAAATAGACATAATGGGAGACTGAGAGAGAAAGAGAGAGAGAGAGAGAGAGAGAGAGAGAGAGAGAGAGAGAGAGAGAGAATGTAAGTTGTTGATTGCCACCAAGCTTTACTATAAAACTCATCAAAGCTAGCAGTATGAAAAGAAGTGTGAGGGTGCTAAAGAGAAGCCACGTGAACACACTCCTCCAGTCAGGCTCTTATTTTTTTTTTAACTCCAAAGCAATTACACTTTGACTTTGAAGCCTTGGCAGCCACTGGCAACTGATATACAAAAACAGCTAGAGAGCCAAAGACGATCTGTTTCCTCGAAGAGCAGCACTGAGCTTTAATATGTGTCCACCGAGACAGACCTCCAGTTAAGCACCTCTAAGCACCTTTTGTGTGTGTGTATATGTGTGTGTGAGTGTTAGAGAGTGAGAGAGAGAGAGTGAGAGAATGATTACATAATTGTGATGTAACACTTACAAATCGAACTTTTTTATACTTTCTTATTTGTTTTTCATGAATATAAGAAAGCATTCGTTAACGATTAAAAGAAATCTCATATGACTCACGTTTTACAAGACGACTTTGCTATTAAAAAGGATTGAGTTAGCATTGCATACAATTAAGAAATACCCACCACTGGTTGCATGGTTGACTAGCATCCATGCTAATTAAGGACACACTTTCATTAAAATTGTACTTTCAATCTATAATTGGAGTCACAGGCACACCATGCTTTCAAAGTGACCCTGGCACTCAATGTCTCAATGTCAGTTCAAATAAAAGAAAATAATGAGGGGACATATGTTCTTCCTCTCAAATATTCAGGAAATGCCTATGATTAGTGTTCTTGTTGGGAAAATGTCTCCGAGAAGTTATTGTGTATTAAAGTAACACATTAAGGGAATGTTATGGAACTAAAAAGAGAAGATGTGAAACACATTAATACTAAAAATGATGAGATTTGAATATTTTAATGATTAGTTTTATAAGGTCACGTTACAGTAGCATGGCAGGCAATAATGCTGTTTTCTAAGTAATCGATTTTTTATCAGGTTGTGCTGAAGGATATTTCCCCTGTGTTTAAAATATCTCTTAGCTTTCCTTTACACACGCATATATATATATGTAAGCGTAGTATCAGTGAAACACAAATGACACCCCAATTGTGGATTCATCCAGAAGTTTCATCCTGTTTATGACAGGTCCATTGAACGATATCAAAAAGCTCACGCCTTTGAATATGAAAGGCGTGTAAAAAAAAAAAAAAAAGGGATGAATATTTACACCTGGCGAGTGAGCAGAGAATTAAGCTGCGCGTTAAATCTGCACATGAATACTCCACCACATCCTGCAGCCTGAGGTTGTAATGTATCTCAGTGTCACTCTGTGATTGAAAGCGGTGCCACGATTACTTTCCACTGTGCTGTGGGAGTTAGTCATTAGCTTTTCAGAATAAACCTTCATTAAAAACTGCCTTTTCAAAAAGGGACGAAAAGCTTGTGCAGTTTGCAAATGCCTCGCATGGTGTTGGCTTACTGCAGTCCCGCTAAGCGCTGATTATATTCGCTCCTGGAGTGTGCATGTGCTCACGCCATTTAATGCAGCTGTTCAAATGAGCTACATTTTGCATTTCGCTACAGCAAGCGATTTGACAATAATTGCCTGGGTAACAGCTAGAATGAAAATGTACTGATTTACACTGCCTGGCCACTTTAATAGGAATAGCCATACACCTGCACAATCGTTCGCTTGATTATGATCCAATTAGCCAAACATGTGGCTGTAGCACATCAGAGAGAAACATCAACAGGTCTTTTTCCAATCTTCAAATATCCATGTTCGGTGAACCTCTGCCTGCTGTAGCCTCTGATTCTTGTTGTTTTCTAACTGGAGTAGAACCTGGTGTGGTCTTCCATTTACATTTACAGCGTTTGGCAGACTCCCTTATCCAGAGCGACGTACATAAGTGCTTAAATCTCCATCATCTTCTGCTGTTGTAGCATATCCGCTTCATGTGTTATGTGTTCTGAGATGCTTTTCTGCTCAGTATGGATGTTAAGAGTGTTTATTTGAGTAACTGTAACCATCCTGTCACCTCTAACCAGTCTGGCCATTCTCCTTTATACTTTCTCATGAACAAGATGGTTCCATGGAACAACAACTCACAACAACTCTTAGCAGTTTCTGAAATACAACTATTTAAACACACAACCCTGCCATGCTCAGAGTCACAGAGATCCCATCTGTTTCTCCATTCTGATATTTGTTCTGGACATATACAAAAAAATTTTGACCTATATTGGCATGAATTTGTGCCCTGCACTGCTGCCACATGACTGACTGATTGGATAACTGCATATATAAGCAGAGGTACAGATGTTCCTTTTTAACTGGCAGTTGCTTATATTTTATTTAGAAATTATGAAATATAGAAAAAAATGGGCAGCTTGACTCAGATGAAGGGCATGCTGAAAGTCACCCCAGGCTTTTGAGATTGAATTGACAGAGACCATCTGGCTAGGTCATCCAGGTCAACACTAGTTTCCCATTGGTTAAGAATTGGGCTGCCAACACACACTGACCAATCATCTGCGGTTCTCTGGATGGGCCACGCTGGATGACTGCCAGTACAATTAACATCAGTTATACAGCGGGGGCAGCTGGGTTATCTCTTGGCTTTATACACGATAAAGCACAAAATTGTTGGTGTGGGTTGGCGTGTGAGTTTTAAAAGAGAACTCATCACAGCATGTGTTGATAAAACGGTAGTGTTTGTACATCTGCCTCTGGCTGATCCATGCTGTTGTAAGTAGAAGGAGTGATTAGAGATGATGGCTGGAGCTCTCAGTTACTCCTATATAAAGAATTCCACATGAATCCTTAAAGTACTATAACTCCCATGCAATTTGCACTTATTATTCATATGATGTGGACTTTGTGGAGATTCTTTGACTTCTCCAGCAACCACATAAAAACAAATGCTCCTCCATTACAACTGAATAGTTTAATGGGTTGCAGCGTTTCAGACAGCGGTGTTAATCAATTTCTCTTCCCCAGCTCGATAAGCAACAAGAAGTCAGTTCGATGAGTTCTCGTTTTCCTCCCATCTCATCGGACAAAGCGCAAAATTTTTAATTGCCTTCATGTCATTCCTCTAGTCTGCAGTGGCTTATCAGCAGCAAGCACTTCGCCAAAGACAGACTCGTTCATTTCTGCAGTTTGAGGCGCGGCAGGGGGCTCGGAGATGAGAGTAATTGACTGAGACTGCTGGCTGCCGTCCTTCAGAGCTGGCCGAACTCAACAATAATGAGACATTTCCCAGTGACTCGAGTGCTTTCTGCCCCTGCATTTGGCAACAGAAAGAATAAATAGAGAGACATCTGACTGTTAATCTTTTCTTTCTGCTGATTATAAGAAATTGCAGCCAGATCAATGTCAAAAGTTATTTTTTCATCTGAAGATAGATAACTCTAGTCTCAGAGTCATGCATGTTTTTTTCATGAATTATGGAACATGCCATCCTGCTTGGCGGCTGAAGTAACTCCATAAGCAAAAACTCACTGTGGGGCTATTGACAAATTAGAGGAACCAGAATGGAATAATGGAGCAATGGACTACACACAGACAGCAAACGGTAAGATGCTAAACAGCAACATTACAGCCATTCTCCTGCATTTATCAGTAAATTATATTTTAATTGACTATTTAGCTAATGACTATTCAGATTTGTCAGAAGATGTTGATTGGTTTCCCTTAACCACAGATGTGACAGTATTGCAACTCAGGACAGGGTTATGAGTTTATTATATGGTCATTCTAATATGTTAATATTTACAAGGACTGGTGTTTTCTGTTTGACGTTTATAATTCTTGGAAGGAGTCTCCAGTGTCAGCTTTGTAACAGACAGAGGTAAAGCTGTGTTTTACCTTACAACACACTGTATACTTCACAATAGAGAGCTTTTTTAGTTTCTTGGCAATGTCATAAAGGGTCTTACTAACTTCAAGAATAAATATGGAACAAAAATAGTCTACTGGTAGACATCAGATATGTTTCTTCATTGTCCTTTTTTGTATCAAAGCTTAAAAAAGATTATTTCATAGCCTTTGGGAATGGTATAGTTCATATTATATGTCAATGTATGCTTTGTGTGTATATGGAAATCTGATTCGTTTAAAGCAATTAAGTCTGGTGGAATTTGTTTAGATTTAATACAGGATTTTAATGCGTGCTTTTAATGTTTTTTATGAGTAAAATTCACTTATTTGCTAACGCCGATCTGCATTTTATTTCTTCAAAAGAGAATGAAAAAAAAGTGATGCAAGTGAGGGCGTGACAACATAAAATTTGTTTTGTGGATGTGACACAGCATAAAATGTCTTTAATTATGATACCAAAAAAATGTAATGTAAGTGCTAATTAGCTTCAGTGCAGTAACAGTACACACTGCTTCACACCACAGTCATTGATCATTTACATATAGCAAGATGTCCAACATGTTTTATTCCTCACAGAAAAAAAAAATTTCAATTTAAAGGCAATAGAAACATGGATTTATGTTAGAGCCAGACATTCAGTAGTGCCAATAAAGTACAAATTTTATCAATATTAGTCATCTTCTGCTAGTGAATAGTTCCTCAACAGTGCAGCAGCTTCCAGCAGTGTTTTCCTGACACCTTCCTGTCTACTATGTTGCATAAACCATAAAAGTTTAGTGCATATTAAAAAAAAAAAAAGATTACACATTTATTTAAATGCTAAGCTACTTTATTATTCCACATTCCTTCTGCTAGCTATTGAGCCAGATGCTGAATGTGTGGTGAAGCTAGCTAGCATCACTTATTCAGCTAAAGGGAAAGCTATATCTGTAGATTAAAACTAATGGTAACATTAATACTAGAAACTAAAGTTACTAATAGACTAAAATTAACTGTCAATTTCTATAAATCGTGCAGACCAGCAGGTTTTTTTAAGAAGAAGAAAACCTAGCCTAGCATTAGCATCATTTACCAGCATGCCGCATTGCCCTTATCACCTGAAATGCTATGATTTTATGTTCTGCTTTAAGTATATCTGTATTTTCTGCATTTATTCCCTGCAATATTTGTATATTATTGTAAAACATAGCACTTGCTGCATTTTGTGTTTTATAAAAAAAAAATACATTCTTAATTCTTTTTGTATCTGATGGTAATCACCATTAAAGAGACTATACTCGTAGTACAGTATATTTTCATTCACAGCATTTTCACACACACAGTGGTGTAGAGGTGCGCTGCTGAAAACAGAGGGATGAATGTGATAAAAACAAGACTGTGTTTTATATTTGATCATTTGATTCCATTAAACCAGTCTCAGCTTCTGTCTGGCATCATCTGGGTTTAGTAATGACAGAGACTGTCCATTTTCAGATTCAAAAAGCGCCAGGAAAGAACGAACCACTTATCTATTAGATTCTGCTTTATTTAATGTGAACGGTTCTACACAGAGTCACTTTAATATGCACAAGCTGTCATGCTCATACATCTATCTGTAATGTATTCGCCATTATAGCAGATGAAGCGAATGTCTATATGATGCGAATGTCTGCCATGATGCATCCTTGCTAAAGCGGCTTTATATCAACATGCCCGTTAAGTGATACGCGATTGTGCGTTTGTGTTTAAGCTTGTCTGTATAATGGCTTAATGGTGTTTTGAATAATAATGCCTGCTATCTGTGTATACAAACAGATTCTTTTTCATATGCCCTTTACCTCAGTGTTTTTGTTGAATCTACCCTTCTGGCATGTTCCGGGACACTTTTATTTAGTCTGTCTGTGCTTAGTGAGAGGTGCAGAACCTCTGGGAAAGACAAACCGTGAAGTCTGATGACCACAGGGAGAGTAAATCAGTAGAAGGTGGAAAAAAAAAAAAAACAGAGAACCATATCAGCACACACTGAAAGAAAGCATCTAATTCAGTCTACATATGAGGGAGTGACAAGTGTGTGTGTGTGTGTGTGTGTGTGTGTGTGTGTCCAGCCTTAGGTTTAACCATGTGTCCTTTACCTAAGTTCACTTAATAACCAGCCTTCAGGGACCATCAATCTACAGCACTTACTCTTCACAAGATATTGTCTATCAGCAGAGCGCCTCAATCAGACTGCTGATCCCAGACACAGACTTGTCCTGACATGTAACTTTATGCTTCAGGTTCTGGACACTGTTTCTGTCACTTTAACATCTGAATGTCAGTCTTGCTACACACACACACTCACACACACACACACACACACACACACACACACAAACACACACGCACACACACACACACAGCAACCCCGCCCAGCCAAGCTGTGACCCTTATCCCAAATGATGCCTTAATCAATTATCCTGTTATTTTCAGCAAGCCTACAAAGTGAAGAGGAGGCAGCAAGGGAGGCAATTAGATAGGAATAAAACTGTCACACATCCAAGTCAGCCTCAGAGTGGGCAAGGGGTAACAACACATGCACATAAGCACATACATACACACAAGCCAAGAATACAAATGACTGAAAATCGGCTATAAACACAACTAGGATTAGAAACTTTAGGAGCTGCGTTTTTAACTAATGAGAAGGTCTTTAGTTTTTAGATAAGAAAAGCACAAACACAGACTATTAACAATGAGGAGATACACGAGTAAATGGACAAAATGTTTCCTCCCCAGTGGAATAAAGTTCAACCTTTGGTATTTTCAATCACTTTCTAGGTTACTGCATACATATCCCTTCTGCTCCAGCCTCCTTATACCTCAATGATATCATTCTGCCATAACACAATGTTTTAAATCAGTCTGTCACAAAGCAGACTCAGAACAGTTGGATGCAAAACACAGGACATTTTAATAAGTCAGAGGAACAACAAAACAGTCCCAAAAATACATGCAAACATACAGTATATGTGTTTAAGAAACAAACAGCTTGGTACTGTAACATCACAGATAAAGAGACATACTGTAGGTGAACATAATAAAAACTCTGATGACTGAGAACATGAGAGTGCTGGTGGTTGCTGGAAGTTGGAGTCTTACAGTTGAGGCCAAAATTATTAGCCCCCCAGGAATTTTGGAACATTTTCCTAAAGATCTTTCCAATGTTTGCAGCATTGATAAAACTTGATATAATCAAACATTCGCCAGTGCTATTTAGTAGCTTTTGGTACATTTTGGAATATAAAATACATTTTTAGGCTTGCTTTATAATCAAATATAGTGAAAATGGGGTGGTCAAAAATATTAGCCCCTTGTGAATATTTGCTTTCAAAACACACCCAATTAATCAATCAGCTTTCAAAACACACCTAATTAATCAATCAGCTTTCAAACCACACCTGTGCAGTCAATTGGCTTCCTAACAACACCTGGGCATTCAATCAGCATTAAAGGACTCCAAGGAACAGGGCACTTGAACACATTATTGGGAGAGACTACTTTTACTCACCATGCCAAAGACAAAGGAAATCAGTCTTGAGCTCAGAAAGAAGATAGTGGAGGCTCATGATAAGGGGGAAGGCTATACTGCCATTTCCAAGCTTTTCACAGTGTCTAGAACCGCCGTACGTTGCATCATTGCCAAGTACAAGGAGACAAATTCTGTAAGAAACAAACCTGGGCGTGGTCGTAAGCGCAAGATTTCAAGAACCCTGGAGAGGAAAATAGTCAGAGATATCAGCAAGATGCCCCAGACATCTGCCAAGATGATTGTTGCTGACCTGGCCTCTTCTGGAGTTGATGTTTCAAGGAACACAGTTGTGAGGGCTTTTCATCGTGGTGGGCTTCAGGGCCATCGTCCCAGAAGAACCCCTTTACTCAAACAGCGGCACATCACAGCTAGACTGAGGTTTGCCCGTGAACATTTGAAAGGTAAAGATGAGTTTTGGGAGTCTGTGCTTTGGTCTGATGAGACTAAACTGGAACTGTTTGGGCACATGGATGTTGCTTATGTTTGGCGAAGAAAGGGTGAGGCCTTCAACCCTAAGAACACAGTTCCCACAGTTAAACATGGTGGTGGGAGCATCATGCTGTGGGGCTGTTTTGCAGCTTCAGGCACAGGGAGCCTTGTTCGGGTGCATGGCATCATGAAAAAAGAAAATTATGTTGACATTTTGAGGGATAATATGCAGAAATCTGCTCGTAGTCTAGCCTTAGGTCGTCGCTGGGTCTTCCAACAAGACAATGACCCAAAGCATACATCGAAATTGGTCCAACAGTTCCTGAAGGATACCAAAACAAAGGTCCTGGAGTGGCCCGCACAGAGCCCAGACCTCAATCCTATTGAGAATCTGTGGCGAGTGCTCAAAGTGAATGTCCATGCTCGGAAACCACGTAATTTGGACCAGCTGGAGCAATTTGCAATGGAAGAATGGGCTAAAATCCCTCAGGAAACCTGTGCCAACCTAGTAAAGAACTACTCTAAGAGGTTGTTGTCAGTTGTGGCTCAGAAAGGGTTCACTATTGACTATTAATGACCGGGGGCTAATAATTTTGGACGTTTCATTTTTGCCCTTTCTTGTTTCAACTCACTATTTCAATTAAATATCCTAATCAAACTTAGTGGAGATTTTGTCTTTGTTATTTTGGAAACAAACACACTATAAAACACTTGTTGTTAATGGTCATTTCCATGGAGAAATCAAGAGTTTTGTCTAATTTCATAAGGGGGCTAATAATTTTGGCCTCAACTGTATATGTCAGCTGAAAAAGGAGGCTGTGACATTACGTGACGTCACAAACACATTTCTAACTTTTTACCAATTTTAGATTCACATGCAAACATGATAGCCATAACTACAATACGAGACAACATAGAAACAAGAGACAATTTGCGTCAAGACTAATGGGGTGATAAATAAATAAGAAGATGGCAAGCAGTCAAATAATCATCTAAAAGGCATCTAATATATAGTAAATATTTTGCTGCATGAATAGTCTGAAATGTTATTAGCAGATTAATAAGTGTAAATTAGTCTGAATATAAAAGTATGTGTACTTTTAGAGGTACAGTGGCAGAAAGCATGAAGCTTGCCAAGGGTGAGTCATTAGAAAAAATATGTTTTATTTAAATGATTAATTTGTGCACACATTTAATATGTCCATGAGACAGTAAACAGGGTCATAAAATTGTAAAGCATGTATGGGATGTAAGCAGGATTGATATCACTTCTAATTGACTAGTTTGAATTGTAAGATAAGTCAACGTGTTGTCCTATAAATAAAAAAAATACATTTAAAGATTAAGCTGAGCAAGAACTCATCTGCTGTGTTTGCTGCTCAAGTGTAGATAATCATTTAATTATGCCTCATCAGTAAGCGATTAAAAATGAATAAACATAAGCAATACATATCATAAGCAATAAAAAAAACAGAGATGTTGCGTATATCATCAACATACGCAATGTCTCTTATTATGATGTCTTCTATGATGGAACAAACACACATTCAGTATACAGTAAGAATATTGTCCTACTGAAAAGAGCTACTCTAATAATTGCCTGCTGGAAAGTTATGATTTGTATAATATTACTATATATCCTGTTAGCTTAGTTAATTATAGTTGCTAAATAACACACTGTACAATGGATAACTGATGTACGGCATAATGTTAGACACATACACTTACTGCCACCTCAGTGAGGCACTCAATGAGACAAGGATTTCACAATTCTTCGATATTAACACAAAATCAAGCAAAACCCGTTGAAATTCGGAGGAGCTCGCAAATTTTACATTTACAGCATTTAGCAGATGCCCTTATCCAGAGCAATTAACATTTATCTACTTTATACAGCTGAGCAATTGAGGATTAAGGACCTTTCTCAGGGGCCCAGAAGTGGCAGCATGGCGGCCTTAGGATTCAAATTCACGACCAGTAGTCACACCGTAAACACTGAGCTACCACTTACCACTAACAGATTTAGGACCAAGACACATCATGTGACATCATCACAACACTCACTCAGCCAAAGCGCTATTCAGTTCACATGTTCAGTACAGATATCATAGAAAGTAACTACATATGTCTTCCCTGGTAAGAAGAATCCTGTGCTTACAATTTCACCAAATAAAGTAGTTTTTTCAAAGGAAGCTTATAAAAAGTCTAATTTTGTTTCAAAAAAGCTACAGTAAAGTTTAGCATTTTTGGCCACAGCAATCACAAAACCTCCTGGAAAGACTGAAAAATCCAGAATATTTGTTTTCCATTTTGCTCTTAGTCTTAAGAATAGTCTCAATTCTTCCTGGTGGGGATTTCACAAGGTGGTAAAAAGATTCTCTTTTTTTGAGAATCTCAATGTTGACATGATTGTATCACATATAAAAGGGTCTAATGTGTGCCATTGTTTGCCAAGAAAATATTGCCACACTATTACACCACCTGCAGCTTACTGAACAGTTATCTCAGGACAGGACTGCTCCATGGAGTCATGCTTATGCCAAATTTTGACTCTACCATCTGCATGTCACATTTCACATTTCAGTGACTCATATATAGTAGACATTTACCCAATCTTCAACTGTCTAGTTTTAATGGTGCTGTTTTTCTCTTCTTGGCAGACAGAGTGGGAACCTGAAGTGGTCTTTTTTGTCATCGTTCCTGTCATTTGACATGTTTGATCTGAGATGTCTTCCTGCTCACCACAGTTAGGAGTGGTTATTTGAGCTACCATACAGTCTTCCTGTCGACTCGGACCAGTCCATCATTTCACTCTGCCCAACAACGATCAGTTTTTTCTGAAACACTCAACCAGCCCATCTGGAACCAACAACCAAACCACAATCAAAGTCAATGAAATCACACTTTCCCCTGTTCTGATGTTTGATGTGAATTTTACCTGGAGCTCTTGAGCTGTATCGAGCTGCTGCTCTATTAACATGGCTGGTGAGTATAAAACTAGAACAGGGCATCTTAAACAACTGACTGTAGATTTGTTTGCTTTTAAATCATTAAAGATTATGCAAGTTCAAGTTCACGTTAGTGTTTGAATAGTAAAATTTATTCTAATGCATAAGGTGCAGGTCATAATCCACTTGAAGCGCTGTTAATGATTAATCAAGGATGTTAGCTTTGTAGAGAGAGCGCTCAGATCTGCAATGTTGTGGTCCAGACCTGAGGAGCATTGCTTGAACTGAATCCATTTGAATATCAGATTTGCCCTCAATTATCCCTGCCCCTGGTACGGACGCTTAAATTCTCAGCCAAGAATAACATCCGAAGTGGGATGACAAAAATACCAGAGCAGAAAGAGAATCATTATGGATCATGTTATATCGTTCACTTAGAGAAGTAAGAGGCTTGCGTCTCGTGCTGAAGACCTCATTTAAATCTACATGCACCAATTAATGCAGCAGTTAATTATCTGCTTTTGTCAGGGTGCATATATCTCCTTGTCTTCCGATGCCTGGTGTAAAATTACAGCTTAATTACAACACCATTTAAAACTAAGCCTGTGCAAGTCATATACATGGCATGCTTATATAGTTGATCCAAAACCCAGAAATGCACAATTATAGTGATTGTTGAGTGCTGATGTGACCCAGTTGATACTTGGTTTCTGTCTCATTTTCTTTGTAGCGTTGCTTTTTTTTTTCCTAAGACGGGGTGAGAAGAATAGACGCAATGTCTGTCAAAGAGGTTCTCATCCTGTCAGTCCTATGCTATCGTCATCACACACACACAAACACACACACACACTGTTCAGAGAAGATGAATGTGGAGACTGTGTGTATCGAGCTGACACAGAACTTAAGCGCGAAAATGAGAAATTTGGCAGTTACACTTTGGAAACATTTGGACAATGGAGGATTTTTGAATCCAATAAAATGTAAATCCAACAATGATACTTTAAAAAGAGAAGTTGGGCACAGAAATAAAGCTTATTCTTTATCTGTCTATGTGTCACGGTATGCAATTAACAGTCAAATATACACTCACTGGCCACTTTAATAGATATAATATACACCACTGCCTTTTACCATCAGTTGTATAAAAGATGAGCTAAATTTAACTTGCCAAAATGTCATGAATGTAAATGAAGTACATTGGCTAATGTCATCTGAAAATGTGTACTGTGACACAGCTAATACAATACGTATGCTACTTATCACTATTTGTGTATGAATATGTAAGAATTTTGATATCCAATATGTTGACATTGTGATGTGAACTTCATATTAACATTAACTTTTTTTTTTTTTTTTTAAACATCTCACAATGAGTATAGCACTTTAAAAAGAGCTCTTCTGCTCCAGTCCCATTGCCTTGTAGGATAGATCAGTGTCCACTGTTTCTATTCTGCTAAATCTCAGCAGTAGCAGTAGATCCTCACCTACTGTTTTATAAATAATGAGAATCCTGATATACTACTCCTTTCACGTAAGGTATAGTTGTGTAGTAAGGATATTTCTTTGTGTTTGTCTGATCTTCAATAGTCCACTTGCAATAAGTTTGCACCCGCTGTGGTCTTCTGCAGTTGTAGTCCATCTGCTTCAATATACAATGTGTGAATTCTGAGATGCTTTTCTGCTCTTATTTAAATTAACATCATCTGTTACTGAAATACTCAAACCAACTTATCTGCTAGTAACAGCTATGCCACATTTAAAGTTACAGAGATCGCGTGTAGCATGAAGGATCTGTGTGTTAAGATGCTTTTTTGCATTGTAAGGAGTGGTTACTTGAGATATACAGTAGTGGACTTGAATGGGTCAGCAATTTGAAGCCATGATTAAACTTCGAGGCGAATATGAAGACCACATTAAATATATCCCCTGGCCTTTTTTCAGTCCTCACCTATCCAGTTTGTGTGAGTCTGTACCTATGAGAGCTTCAGATTATTGTTCTTGACTGAAAATTTAACTTCTTCTGTTGTAACCCATCCACCTTTAGGTTTAAAGTGTTCTGCATGTTGAGATGCTATTCACCTCGGACTGGTTATAAAGAGTTATTATTAATGTTGTTAAAAACTTCCTGTCAGCTCAAATGAGTCTAATCATTCTCCTCTGACCTCTCTCATCAGCAAGCTTTTCTGCCACAGAATTGTCACTTTCTGGATGGGTTTTGTTTTCACACCATAGTCTAGCAACTGTTGTGGAAATCCCAGCAGATTAGCAATAAAATAAATAGTCAAACCAGCTCGTCTGGCACCAATGACCATGCCAGGTCACTGAGATTTTTCCTTATTCTAATGTCTGTTGTGAGCATTTACTAGCTCTTAAAAGCTCTTAAACTGTAGTTGAATGAATTCCAATGTGTTGCTGAAACACGACTGGTTTAAAAAGCAGGGATACAGTTTCTATTAATGTGGCCGTTGAGTGTATGACAATGACAATGACAATTTATTTATATAGCACAATTACTTACAATTTCCGTCGACCAATGTGCTTTCCATTAGGTCATTGAAAACAGAAAAACACACAACAAAACAAACAGAAAAATCAAACAGATAACCCATCAGCCATATGCTTTTGAAAATAAAAATGTCTTTAGCCTGGACTTAAAAATATTAAGAGAAGAGGCTTGACTAATGGACAGTGGCAAGGCGTTCCAGGGCCTGGGGGCAGCAATACAAAAAGCATGATCTCTCCTGCACTTAAGCCTCGACTTTGGGGTAAACAATAGATCCTGGTTGGAAGACCGAAGGGATCTAGTGGGTTGATACGCATTCAATAACTCACTGAGATAAGGGGGGGCCAAACCATTCAGAGATTTATAAACGAGGAGCAAAATTTTAAAATCCACTCTAAAACAAAGATATAGCAGAGAGAAGTAATGAACAGAAATGGTGGATGGAGCAAGATCCCGGGGTCAACTTGACTAAAATTACTATCACAGGACCTATCACAAAACCCTCTCGGCTTAGCTTCAACACAATTATGAGGCAAAAGAGCTGAACTTCAAAATGACCTCTGGATGTCAAAGTCAGCAATTAGCACAGAATGAGAAGAAAGTGGTGGGAAAAAAAACAGTCAGTTCAATCCCTCATTAGTTTCACAATGATTGTAATATATTTAGAAGGTGAAACATACAGTAAGAAAGAACCCTGGGATTTCAGTATTCCCTCAGCAGCCATGTTTTGCTCCATCACTAGGCCAGTGGGAGCAGGAACATCAAATCAAGGCCATTAGAGCTACATTACAGCCTGCGCAGACGACAAAATGGCCCAAGCGGGAAACTCGTTGTACCATTTTAGGGCTATCAAATTCACTGAGAGCACTCCATGGTCACAAGTAACAGAAACAAGCTACAGATTACCAACAGATCAAGTTTCACTGAAAAAAAAGAGGTTAGACGGAAGGAAGGCATCGAGACCTGCCTGAACAGAGAGACTAGAGAGAAGAGATGGGGGATATTTGGGATGAGACAACAGCAAAATCCAATTAGAGGCTGGAACAGCTTAAAAAGCATACAGGAAAGATATGGGACATGGGGATATTCTTACTTATAACAATGAGATCCAAATAACACACTAATGCAAGATCCTGATAAAGCATTACGATCAGCTCCACCTACAAAGACCTGACCGTAACCATTAGTGGAGGAAATGTTACAGCTGAACGTCCTGAAAACACAACCTACTTGAAAAGTTACTACTATTAATAATATTAATAATAATAAAATATTTAAAAAGTTTTTTGTGTGTGTTTTTTTTATATATGAATCGCAAGCATGGCTGAGCTCCAGTACTGTAATTTGATCAAAATAATATTTCTAAATATATCATTTATATATATATATATATATATATATATATATATATATATATATATATATATATATATATATATATAAATTCTACTCATAAACTAAATGAATCTCCTTGTAGCATATTCTCCTGGTATATTCTCTCTCTTCATCTTCACTGTTTTTATGCACACCTTATTTGCACTGACACTTTAACTCTGGACTTGCACAGCACAAATCCACTTTATACACTTTATACACTATTTACACACCATACTGCACCTGGACACTTTAAGGACAATCTTTAAAAACCATACACATTTATGTATATGTATATTTATGTATATGTATACACATTATTTTTCCACTTATATTTTCATATTTTATATAGTTTTTTTTATATAGTTCATACTTTTTTATTTATCTATCTCCTTTTGGTTTTGGTTTATTTATTTATCCTAAATTGCATTTTTTTTTTTATGCTTATATACCGGACAGATGCAAAAAGCATTTCACTGCATGTCATACCCTGTATGTATGTGTATGTGACAAATAAAATTTGATTTGATTTGTTTAGATTCCTTTTATTGTGCAAATGTGTTTTTTCTCCTTCCTGAAGTTTTAGAGATAATACATTAATACACTAATACAAGTAGTCCAGATTTTAAAGCTTCAACGCTACTAAACCATATGTTATGAAGAGGCCAAGATAGATGCAAGTACACAGATTGTATTTAATAAAGTACAATCCAAACAAAACGATGTTTATAGGTCAATCCTCTAATCTGGATAATTGATTTGTATTTATTTCGTACTAATTGTTAAGCCATCTGTTTTTTTTTAGTTCATTCGTATCTGAAGTGTTATGTCTGTTATGTTTATGATCATTGTTTTGGATTTGTGCTAACTTTTGAAAACCTTGACAAGGCTATCAAAGATTCTGACATCTGTAACCTCACAAATGTGACAATGTTTTTTCCCCCTTTGAAAACACCAGTAGTATCATATAATAAAACATCAACTGTAATGTTCCCACATTGTTGTAACCCATGAAGTAACTAGAGCTACCTCAATCCTCAGACTCCCAATTTACCCCGATTTAACCCAAATGTTCCAGTATGAAGGCATTTATTCCCATGCAGTTGCAAAGCGTAATCAGGATGGATCCTGATAGAGCTGTTAATTCTTGCTGCATGCACACAGAGACGTTCTGAATATTTCCTGTATTCTGATGTCTAATTGTAAAAAGCAGCAGTGCCTGAAGCCAGTCATTCCAAAGGTCATGCTAGATAGGGTTTATTCACTTTGCTGGCTGTCAGTGGCACTAAATCATTGAGATGGGCACAGCTTGATGGCACACACAAATGTACAGGCTGCACCGCCTCCGTATTACTCTCGAGCGTCAGATCAATCTCAAGGTGATTCTCTCAAGCGCACAAATAATGCTGCTCTTTGAACGACGCCCCTAGGTTCTGCCTGCTTTCTCACTCTGAAATAATACAGTTCTACCTCCACAAGCACAGAAATGAGAAAGTTGGTGTGAGACATGGAATAGCTAGTGTCAGCCACCTCTGATTAAGCTGCTCTGTAAACAGCATGGGCAAAAAAAGGGTTTTGTATAAAATACTAACTCAGGGACTGATCTAAGATCAGAAAAAAATTTACCCTCAAAAAAAGATTTACCCTCAACCTGCAGTCATAAAGGATCTATATAATTGCCTTTAAGAGCTAAGCCATGTCTCTCTCTCTCACGCTCTCTCTCTCTCACCTTCTCTTACACACACACTCACACACACACACACACACAAACAAACACACACTGTCTATACCTGCTTCCATTACTCAGCTTCTGTCCCGAACACAGAGGGCTGTTTTTCATCAGCCAGATTACTCCAGCAAAGTCAATGCTCTTGTTTGAAAAAAAAAAAAAACATTGAGGTGTATTCTAACAGCAGCTTGCAGCTGAGGAGGGCATTTTGTGAAAATCAGTTTGGGAGGTGTTGTTTTCAAATAAGTGGAATTTTATTGAGAGAAAGCATCTGTAAGAAATACAGTACAGCTGCACTGTAGCCTGCATTCTTATTTATTCATTCATCATTCATTCATCTTCTACCGCTTATCCGAACTACCTCGGGTCACGGGGAGCCTGTGCCTATCTCAGGCGTCATCGGGCATCAAGGCAGGATACACCCTGGACGGAGTGCCAACCCATCGCAGGGCACACACACACTCTCATTCACTCACGCACTCACACACTAGGGACAATTTTCCAGAGATGCCAATCAACCTACCATGCATGTCTTTGGACATGCATGGTAGGAAACCGGAGTACCTGGAGGAAACCCCCGAGGCACGGGGAGAACATGCAAACTCCACACACACAAGGTGGAGGCGGGAATCGAACCCCGACCCTGGAGGTGTGAGGCGAACGTGCTAACCACTAAGCCACCATGACCCCTCATTCTTAATTACTTAGATGAAATTAATGTCATAATTCATATATTCATTTGAACAAAGAAGGATGGTGGTAGTTAAGACAGTGGACTTCCAATCTGAAGGTTGTGTGTTCAAATCCCAGCACCCTGCCCAGGGTGTCCCCTGCTTTATATCCCAAGTCCCCTGGACTAGACTTCAGGTTATTTGTGACTATCTGTGTAGGAAAAGCAGTACAGAAAATGAATGGATGGATAATTAAGTAGTACCTTATTGTTAGAATTAGATAGATGGCAATTTGCTAATGGCCTGAACAGGAAAAAATACTTTAGCAGCTGTTCTCTGTATTGGGTAAAATATCTTTTTTACCAACATCTCCAGTTTGAACTTTCTCCGTGGTTCCTTGGCTCCTTGGCTTCTGTATCTATTTTTTTCCAATACCATGCTTTTATATGAATTATTTAGCTGAAAGCATCTAATCAGAAAGGAATGAATTTTAATAGATTTTCATTTCATTTATCCCGTCTGATTAGTGAAGTGATGACACGGCTTGTTAAAAAGAAACAGAGAATAGACAGAGAATTGTCTAGGTGTTTATATTCCTTGTGTCAAATTCAAAATCAATATATCTTATCAAGCAACACTATACATGAACTAATCACTGATGGTTTAGTGTTAAAAGGTTGCTGCAGTATTTATTCTGTCATCACACTCTCTTATCTGGACTTTTGAATTCAAAGTATTTTATGTAACTAGAACATCATAAATTTTAGTTCAGTTCTCCTGAAATAGATTATTCACAATAAACATCAGGCGAGGTGTGAAGGACGGAGATCATAAAGGATTAGAGACGCAGGCAGGCTGAAGTAGCCTTGAGTAAAGTACATGATGTTTCTATTGAGTCTATTTGTATTATTCTTAGTCAGAACTAAGCTCTTATATGAACACTTTTTGCCCTTGGTTTTCAAAGAGGAATAAGAGAGAGAGAGCGAGAGAGAGCGAGAGAGAGAGAGAGAGAGAGAGAGAGAGAGAGAGCAGTGGCTTAGAGTGCAACCTGTCAAAAACTTATGCAGATATTGCCTTGTTCAGATTCCACTACTATATACATACTACTCCCTTATTAAAAAAGATACAGCAAACCATTTTCATAGCTGTATCCCAGCATTGCTTGCATTTCAGCTTACAAAAATGGCCGCCATGGCCTACAACTCCCGACAGCACCGGCGCTCAATCACTCACTCTCACTCACTCATTTTCTAAAGCTTATCCGAACTACCTCGGGTCACGGGGAGCCTGTGCCTATCTCATGCGTCATTGGGCATGAAGGCAGGATACACCCTGGACGGAGTTGCCAACCCATCGCAGGGCACACACACACACTCACAATCACACACTAGGGACAATTTTCCAGAGATGCCAATCAACCTACCGTGCATGTCTTTGGGCCGGGGGAGGAAACCGGAGTACCCGGAGGAAACCCCCGAGGCACGGAGAGAACATGCAAACTCCACACACACAAGGTGGAGGCGGGAATCGAACCCTGACCCTGGAGGTGTGAGGCGAACGTGCTAACCACTAAGCCACCGTGCCCCTTGTGCAGGAGGAGGGTCAGAATACAGCCCTGGGGGCCACCAGTGCTGAGGGTGAGGTGAGAGAGGATGAGGCATGTTTGCCCAACCATACTGTTTGTGGTCTGTTTGACAGGAAGTTGGAGTCCATCCACATATGGTTCAGCATATGGTATTAGATTAATAATATTTGTTAAATGCTCTCTGGGGACAGGGCTTGCTATACAGTAGCTGTCTGCAGCAAACATGGGTTGTGAATGCAGTTTTGTCTGTGTGTCCTTCCCAACATAATTACCTTACTTTCTAAAATGAAAAGAGCTAATATTTGATACCTTGTCTCAGTTCTTCTCAGATCACACATTATTATGCAAAAGAAATTGGCAATTTCTCCAGTGTTACAAGACAAATTTCAAGCATAAGCTTTAATGGAATGGTTTAAGTGTAGCAATGAATTCACACTGAATTTGATAATGAGTCTACACACACACACACACACACACACACACATACACACACACACACAATGTACATCAGACTCAGACCCACTCTGAATAATGCATGGGCTGAGATTAACACAAACTGACTTCAATATGCTGCATTATGCAGGTCTTTTGTGCAGGATTGAACCTCTGATAGAACACAATCTGTTGTCCAGTCGGCAGCGCAGTCTTTATTACACACACACAGGTATAGACCACCACCATTCATACACTCATAGAGAGATTCCATCTAATCGCAGGCTGTGTGGTCACTCTGTATCCGGCCTGACAGAGGCTTTTTCCATCAGCATCACGGCTGTCAGAGATAAACGTGAGAGAAAGGTATGGGCGGGGGAGAGGGTGTGAGTGCCGACATTCTGCCACTCAACATCAGCATGAAGATGAACAGAAATGCCATTATTGGAAGAAGGTAGCGGAGGTGGAAGAGGGAGGAGAAAATACAAGCTGACAAACAATACTCCAACATGGAAGAAAAGTTGAGCAAGAGGCAGCATGTGGTTTGAAATTGGAATCTGTTCAAAGGGCAAAAGAAGTCAAGAGCACAAGATGCCCATCATCAGATCCCTCATTATATGAAATGTACTGTATAATAAATGAATGGCACAGTCAGAGTGGAGGATTTACTACAGCAAAACCCAGTTTTATACAGAAAATATACAGAGTGCAGCTTGAATAAGTCTAGTGCAAACACTCGTGATGAATTGAAATACAAAGAGATATTACACTAGGGATTTAGTCGTGTTAAAGAAAAAAATAATAATAATGAAAACTGCTTATTAAAGATACTGTATGTGACAGCTCTTTTTTTTTTATTCAGATTTAATTGTCATGTTGATTTTTTTTTTGTTGTTATGAGCATTATGAATTTTATAGCTACTATCTCAGACATCCCATTACATTAAAAACGTTAACAAGAAAGAGCTAAAAAAAAAATGGATCATGCTGTTTATATGTAAAATATTGACAGAGAATGCAACGGGAACAGCTTTCCATTTTCCTGAGAATGTCTTCAGGATCAGGAAGGTTTTATGTTGTAGCTTCTCTGTAACAAGTTGTCTTTTCTTCTGGAAAGAGAAAAACGAGAGACTGATGAAGGAATGACTGTATATACCTGCTATAATGTAACATTGAATGCAGCTCTAAATGGTTAAAAAGCAGGTGTTTTTATATTAATTAAAAACCAGAATCACTGGAGAACTCACTGTAGTTGTCACCACTTTGCTTCACACTGGGCCGTATCACACCACTGCATCATGGAGCGTTACACCATGATCCTGTGACGCTACATCCAGCAATAGTGTAGTGACTTTCTATGGTCCAAGAGCAGCATTTTGGCCAGTCGCTAGTTCGTCTGTCTACGCCCAAGGCAGAGCCTGAAGGCCATGTCCCACTGCAATTTCTGTCTCAGGCATCCACCCCAACACACACACACACATACGCACACATTGCTTGGCAATCGATCAAGCCAATCTTAAAGGCCAGCAAAGCAATAACCTGATAATAGTTGTTTGTGTGTTCAAGTGAGAGGTGAGGGAGGTAATAGAGGCAGCCAACATGTTTGACTGTATAAATCAATTGATGATGTCATGCTGACACCTTCTCCATTCCAAGACATTTCATTTCTTCACACGTTTTTGAGCATCAGCTTGATCCCAAGTGCATGAACAACACAACCACAGACTGACTACAAAGCCTTTCAGAACAAAAATGCCCCATGAGCCTCTCACTCACTCATGTTTCTGCGCTGAGCGTCAACAGTCCTCCTGTTTCTCCTCTCTGTGAGTTTCTACATCTTCTCCACGTCTCTGTCACGCTGCTAAGAGCGGCTGTGTTCAGACGAATCAGGGTATCGGCCCTGACTGAGCCTTTTGTTCACTATAAAAGCTGCGGTTCATTGCCAGTTTATGATTAAACAGTTTTTTTCAGACACAATCATCACTTTCCAGTGGCAATAATAACAGGGCAAGAGGATTCATTTCTTATTGTCAGAAAGCATCTAAAATAACACTTCAGCTGAGTTCTGTCATGATTGCTTGATTATTTTTTTTGAATCCTCACAACAGCTTTCAGGAATAATAATATGCTAGTGCACTAACCATTAACACCAGCCCTGCTGGCTATATCGATTCGCTGCTGTTGGAAAGACTGTGAAGTAAAATGTTTGCAATCAATTACAGAGAAAATGACAGAGACAGAAATAGAGAATGTGTGTATGTGTTGGGAGGGAAATTTTAAACTGTTAAGAAAACAGATTTGTATAATCAACAAAATATTTACGAGTAGACAAACTTAATACTGTATACAATAAATACAATTTTACAGACTAACAATTTGAGAAATGAATAAAGTTTGATTAAATAATGTTGTTTTCTTTTAAATGTATGTGGCAGGTGTATTGACATCTGATAAACTCATTCATTCAGTCAAAGTTCAGGTTCTCTGACTGCATTTTCACCCCGATATAGACTTTGATTTAAATGTAGGATTAGCCTGAATAATCACTATACTGAGTTTACACTCTCGTGTCCTACTGTACCTCAAATGATCCCATACTATAACACTAAAATCTAAACACAGGCATTTCCTCTCATTACCAGCTCAGTGCACACTGTGCTTGACCTCTGAGCACAAATCTACTGACACTCTCGTGACATATTATGATGCTGACTTTTGTAAATCAGTGATAGAACCTTGACCAGTGAAAGACTGAAGAGCTTTTCTTTACACTTCTCTATCACTCTCTGTAATCGATATTGACTAGGTTAAGAATTCGTTTATTAATTTGCCTGGAAGAAAAGTATACACTCGTCTACAGGCCACCGGAGACTCTGCTAAAATAGTGAACTTAAAACAGAGAGTGTATTATGCTTGTCTAAAGGCCACCAGAGTTTCTGCTAAAATGTATTTATTCAAACGGCTCAAAGAGAAAAAAGTATGAAAAGATCAAGCCTTCAGAGAGTCCTTCAGTTTGGATGGATTTTTTAATCTGTTTGATTTTATTGATCTTATTGTATCTTGTTCATCTATTTAAACTGTTTTAAAGAAAACTGCTCTCGCTGGATCTGTTCCTTCAATAAATATGAATAAAACATCACCACGTCAACAGAACTGTGATTGCTGTGAAGTCCTTCCGGTTCCTAGGAACTATAATCACCAGGGACTTGAATCACAACTCATCACTCCATCTCTAAGAAAGTCAACTAAAGGATGTACTTCCTGCTCCAGCTGAAGAGGTTCAGCCTGCCTCAGGACCTGATGGTGCAATTCTACCTGTCTGCCTATCTATCATAGAGCTTGTCATCACACCTCCTTCACAGCCTGGTGCAGCTCAGCCTCCAGACATGACATTCACAAACTGCAGTGCATCATCAATTCTACAGAACAGACTATCAGAGTAAAGGTACTTACCCTGGTGGATCTGCACACCTCCAGATCTCGGGAGGGTGCAAAGACTCAGCACTGACCCATCACAACCTGGCCATCACCTGTTCCAGGACCTTCCCTCAGGCAGGAGCTTCAGTTCAGATTGTGGTTTAAAACAGCCAGATTGCAGAGAAGCTTCTTCTTTCACACCATCACATCCATGAAGAATTGAACCTAAGAGTTCCACAAAAACTCTTCTCTACTTCAATATTTCATTCTTTTTCATTTTATTACATTTGCTTCATGTTTATTTTATTTTAGCCCAGCCTACTGCCTCTCATCCACCTGCGGCACTCAGCACCTTTAACAAATCCAACCAAAGGTTTACTGTGTGTGTATGTGTGTGTGTGTGTGTGTGTGTGTGTGTGTGTGTGTGTGTGTGTGTGTGTGTGTGTTTGTGTGTGTGTGTGTTTGTGTGTGTGTTTGTGTGTGTGCATGTGTGTGCGTGTGTGTGTGTTTGTGTGTGTGTGCGTGTGTGTGTTTGTGTGTGTGTGTTTGTGTGTGTTTGTGTGTGTGTGTTTGTGTGTGTGTGGGTGTGTGTGTGCGTGTGTGTGCGTGCGTGCGTGCGTGTGTGTGCGTGCGTGCGTGCTTGTGCGTGCGTGTGTGCATGCGTGCGTGTGTGTGTGTCTGTGTGCGTGTGTCTGTGTGTGGGTGTGTTTGGTTGTGTGTGTGTTATAACTGTTAGAAAGTTTGACATTTGAGACTCTTTCCATAAATGTTACCTAAACATAAATGTTTATTATATTATATTATATTATATTATATTATATTATATTATATTATATTATATTATATTATAACATTGCTGTTAAATGATAAAGTTTTTATTCTTTTTTTATAAGCCTCTGATTATATGAAGTGTTGCATTGAATTAGCAGTTCCCATAGTAACAAGAAGCATTATAGTGACACACATTTACATAAACCCGTTGGTTATGTTACAGCCAGAACTACTTTTAGGGTAGAAAATGAATCCACACCTTATGATTTGAGGTTGCAGTGTCAGTATTGTATAATGAAAATTAAGGAACACTTTGTGGTGTAACAGTGGAGTTGAACTCCTTCCTCTCCTCCCTCCCTTCTTTATTGCTCCTCTCTCAGAATTACTGATGTAGATGGAGTGGTGCTGCTGAATAGCTGTAATTAGGAGATATGTAGCTCAATTTCACTGAAGAACCCCAATAAAGCTTCACAGGAAGTTTCAACAAAGTGGAGAACGAATCAGACGGAGAGTGAAACAGATATGACAAGCCAGACAGAAGAGCTGTGAAAGAGATGTGAATCTTGGACAGGAGCCCAGTTTGTGAAATTTGATGATAAAGGAAGCTGTAAACGAACTGTCATCATTATTATATTATATTTTTAATCCCTTTTCCAGCTTTCAGAAATAATCATACAATAATCTGCTTCAACATTAACGGTATCCCCGCTGGTGGAATTGATTGATGTTTCTGGTTAGAAAGAATGAGCAAACTAAAACAAAGAGAAGCTTCATTATTAGAGCAGGCTAGCAAAAGTTGTTAGAAAAGAATGGCTCATAAATAGACTTCATATCCCTCGAGAGAATTCAAAAGATGATGATTAGGAAATGTGAGGGCTTCTGGGCTGCGTCCTCAGTCCGCACCTGTACACGTTCTACACCTACAACTCTGTTGACACAAACATCTCCGATGTCCTCCTCGGATTCACACAACAGGGTAGGTCTGATCACCTACAATGATGAGACACAATACCAAAATGACCGAGGAGCATGTAGTGTTTAAGGAGACAGGACAGGGAGCACATGTCCACCACCACTGTTGGGATGCTAATCCAATAGGTCAACAACTTCAAGTTTCTCTTTGTTCATGTCACTGAAGACCAATCTATTCTTTTTCAGCCTCTACTTCCTGAGAATGATGAGGAAGCTCAGCATGAGCCAAAACATTTGCAAAATATTCTGCACCTGCACCATGGAGCATATCCTGTCTGGCTGCAGCAGCACCTGGTATTGGAACAGTAGCACCATCAACCACAAAGCCTTCCCTCCAAAGCAGGATATCTACACCAGGAAGCGTGTGAGGAAAGAACAGAGGTCTCCATCCACCTGAGCCATGGACAGTTCTCACTGCTACCATCAGGCAGACGGTATCACAGCATCAGATCTTGCATCATCAGCCTGCAGGATAGCTTCTTTTCACAGGTCACCAGACGCCAATAAACACCACCACAATCACAACCTACTCTATGCACGGCACTTTATCATCTATCACTTACATTAACACTTTAACCCTGAATGATGGATTGAACTGATAGCCGACTCTGACTGTCTTTGTGCTGTATGTGCAATACTCTCTACTACATCACTCCACTACTTTTTGGGCAAACTGCATAGAATATTATGATTTTTTTTTCATGTTTATAAAATGTTAATTTAGAATATTGTATTTGCAACCTCTTCCACTACATCGCTTTTTAACTGCATGTATTGGTTACAGTTTACTGTTATTTTTACTTGCTTAGAGCACATTAATAATCTTGCACAGCCTTTTGGGTTACAGTTTGCTACATTTGCGCTAGGTTAGAGATGATTTATCATTGTGTCTGTGTTGGAGTGTACAACTATGTAAATAAACTTGAAGATAAACTTGATGATAACAGAAGGTAAAGAATCATACAGGGAAACAAATATTGAGGTGAGGAAGTCAGGATGAAGTAAAACATTAAAAATATTGAAGCTTCTGGGCCTCAAAAGAGAAACAATCAATCTGTCAAGCACTGCAAGATTAGCCAAACAATATGCATTTGGAAGCTGATATATGTAGAAGAAGGTAGTCTTGTGTCTTACACTGCACTATGATAATACATGAGTGACAGTTTCAATAGATGTGTGATTGGTATACATATGGATTTGTTAGCCTTCACCCTCAACGGGTGGAAGCTGTCATGTGGTGGGGGAGTTAGCAACAAAATAGGGAGAAAAAGGAGGAAAACCCAAAATAAAACACAAACAATGATTAGACATTTAAGTGGATGGATGGATGGATGGACGGACGGACGGACGGACGGACGGACGGATGGATAAATAGATACAGTAGATAGATAGATAGATAGATAGATAGATAGATAGATAGATAGATAGATAGATAGATAGATAGATAGATAGATAGATAGATAGATAGATAGATAGATAGATAGATAGATAGATAGCAGTAAATAATATATACACACATCTGTCAGCTATAACATTAAAATCACTGACAGGTGCAGTGGATAACACTGATTATCTTATTACAGTGACACAGTGTGATGATCTGGTTATTGTTCTGCTGGGAAACATTGAGTCCTGAATTCATGTGGATGTGACTTTGACAAATACCATCTGCCTAAACATCATGGCAACAATATTTCATAAAGGCAGTAGCATCTTTCAGCAGGATAATGCTCTTTGCCACACTGCAATTATTGTTCAAGAATGGTTTGAGGAACATGACAAAGAGTTCAAGGTGTTGACTTGGCCTACAAATTGCCAAGAGTTCTAATCTTGCATCTGTACTAGACAGACAATTCTATGGTTCCACCTCACAATTTACAGGATTTAAATAATCTGATGTTAATGTCTTGGAAACAGATACCACAGCACACCTTCAGAGGTCTGGTTTAGACCAAGCCTTGATGGATCAGAGCTGTTTTGGTGGCACAAGGAAGGTGAGTTAGCTAGCAGAACTTTAGAGAGTACTGATTACTGACAGTAACGTCTGTGAACAAAGTGTGCACAAATACAGAGAGAGAGAGAGAGAGAGAGAGAGAGAGAGAGAGAGAGAGAGAAAGTGAGTGAGTGAGAGAGAGAGAGAGAGAGAGAGAGAGAGAGAGAGAAAGTGAGTGAGTGAGTGTGAGAGTAAGAGAGAGAGAGAGTAAGAGAAAGAGAGAGAGAGAGAGAGAGAGAGAGAGAGAGAGAGAGAAAGTGAGTGAGTGAGTGTGAGAGTAAGAGAGAGAGAGAGTAAGAGAAAGAGAGAGAGAGAGAGAGAGAGAGAGAGAGAGAGAGAGAGAGAGAGAGAGAGAAAGTGAGTGAGTGAGTGAGTGTGAGAGTAAGAGAGAGAGAGAGTAAGAGAAAGAGAGAGAGAGAGAGAGAGAGAGAGAGAGAGAGAGAGAGAAAGTGAGTGAGTGAGAGAGAGAGAGAGAGAGAGAGAGAGAGAGAGAGAGAGAGAGAGAGAGAGAGAGAGAGAGTTAGAGGAAACCCAAACAGAAACAGGGAAAACACGTGAAACTCCACACTGGCAGTAACCTAAACTCGGGTTCCTGAAGTTTCGAGGCATGTTTTTTTTTTCTTAAAAGGAAAAAAGTCTACAGGTAGCTGTCAGCTCCAGTAAAGCAGTAAGTTTTTGGCAAAAACCTGCACACTATTGTATCTCATTGAAAAAGCATTCAGGACAGAAATGAATTGGAGACAATCCTCCACTTAACCAAAATAGGATCGTTCAGCCAAGACAAGTTTGTTGTACACAGTTTGCTTCTTTGGTTCTGCACTGGAGGTTTAAGGCAAGAGTTTATTTTAATAGCTGTTGCCTAAATGAGCAGCTTTGCCAAAAAGCCTATTTTGTCTCGTGTTCATGCAAATAATGTGCCAGTTTGTCACTTTGTTTACAGTGAAATGAAAAAATTCTATGAGATGCACTCAGAAGTTTTACTTGTTTCAAATGTTTATAATTAACATAATTGGAAGGCTATTGATTTCGTCTTGAATTTATTATTATTATAGCACATTTGCCTGTAATTCTGATTGACAGGATTGCAAAAAAAACAATTATTTGTTCTTAGCTGTGCTTTCTGAAAAAGAGAAAGAAATAATATAAAGATTAAAATGTTAATGGAATGGAATGAAATGAAATGAAATGGATTAATATTTAACAACCACTAATAACAAACCACTGTAGTCGAACTATTGCACGAATGATATCTACAGTTTTTAAGGAATAATAAAAATGATCAAATCTGGAGCTTGATGCTGAGTTCAGGTTACGGTCTGAAGTTCCTCATGTTCCCACTGTGCCTCAGAGTAATGCTATTCATTATACATGAATTCATTCTTTAAACTTTTGAACTCTTTTAATATAAATAGCAATCCTCTATTGTAATATACAGTATTGCACACTAATCGGTGCGATTTTGTGTCCTGTGGAGTTTTGCACTGTCTCTTGTCTCACACTATGTTCACCATGATGCACACGATGCACTTTATGTGGCTAGGACAACTTACTTTAAGTTGTTAGATCTGTGTTGGTTTATGTGGCACCATAATCATTTCACCTTGTGCTGCGTCAGATATATATAGTTGGAATGACAATAAAAGCTTCATGACTTGACTTGAAGCGTTCTATAAACAACCATTTTTTTGGGAAAAATGCTTCTACTAGACAAACCCCAGGGGTCTATATAAAACCCCAAGGCGCCTTTGGTGCAGGATAACGTTCCTGAAGATAAATGGAAAAAATATATATTAATTGGTTTAGCTGCTTCCTAAAACGATGTACTGTAGTCAACAGTCTATTGCATATTCCCATATTTAGCTGCCACAAAAAAGAAGGATTTTTTTATCGTGACTATAAGAGGTTTCCACCACATCTGAGGATGCACTCTTTATCTCTCTCTCTCTCCTCATCCACTGGAAGTATTTCCAGCCAGAGTCAATGCTGTGTGCTCCTGTTGCATTTCCCAGCAGTGTACCATGCAGACAGGTGAAATAAGCACTGACTCAAAGTGTCTAGCTCCATTTGTCTAGCTGGTGATTAGCCCTGGCAGACAAACAGAACCCTTCAGTGCTCACCTGAAACAGACCACAAGTGCACCATCACCCACTATGAAGCAGCAGGGATGAGAAAATGAAAAGGCAGTAGGAATAGTGGGTGTGGTACATAGTAGAATATAGGAACGGTTAAAAAGCAGGTCTGTCAAGCATAATATAAAAAAAATAATAAAAAGACAAGGAAATATCAGCACAGAAATACAAGGGACACTAACTTGTTTTATTGGCATGTGTCCACGCTTTAACTCACACTCTAGACTTCGAGGCAGTGGTGGCTCAAATGGTTAAGGGTCTGGGTTGTTGATCGGATGGTCAAGTGATCACGCTGCCACTGTTGGGTCCACGAGTAAGTCCCTTAACCCTCCCTGCTGTAGCAGCACTGCATCATAGCTGAGCACTGAGCCACTGAACAGTGAAGCCATTGAATAGGCTCATGGTATCGTAAGTCTGCAACCTAGTGAACCAGAGTTAATATTCAATGATGGAGACTTAAAAGCACTGTTGTACGTCGCTCTGGATAAGAACGTCTGCCAAATGCTGTAAATGTAAATGTAAATATCCCTGCGCTCAGACCCCATCCTCCAAATGCCAAGATATGTGAAGAAAAGAATTCCACTGTAAATCTTCTTCCTTGTCTCTTTTCTATTCCCATTCTCTGTGTTTTCCACCAAAACAATGAGACTCGCTGTTGTTAATTCTCCTCCTCTTGTTTGCAGGATGCCTCAGGACAAATCTTGGTGTGGCAGGAGGGCGGTGTTCTCTTCTCCAGAGTTAATGCCATGCTGCTCTAAACAAGCATTAAAAATCAATTCATTGTTTTCTTGTCATTTAGCCACCCACTCTGCAGAGCAGGGGCTGGGGGGAGCTGATTAGCAGTACTGTGACTGAACGGACCACGCTTTCCCCAAAAAAAATCCCATCTGCAGAAGCCCTAAATACAGTTACCCACCGCAAAGCTAATTATGCATGTGATTATGAAGAGATGACTTGTTTCTGTACAGAGAGAAATCCTCAGCCAAAGCAAAATACAAAGTAACACGCTTAGCGGTGCCTAAAACAGTGGTCCCTGAGTTAGTGCATAATGCACTACAGTTTGTGAACAGGATTGTTTGTAATTTTAAAAAAAATTAATGAACGAATAAATTAATATATTTTATTTGCCAAATACATGTTGTACAAGGTATCTCCTTTGGCACTCACATTGCACAGGATACCGCAGTAATTGAATTATACAACACGATGCAATATATCTGTACAGGACAGAAAGGTTTAATCCAATGTGAAGTGCACTGGCTTTTCTTTATATCTGACATCCTGTATAAAAGTTATATAAGTATAAAAGTCTCCCACAACTATAAAGTTTTTGTCCTTTTACTTGAGACTCATCCTTTGAATTAAACACAAAATTAAATTTCCTTGTCCGGTCATCTTTAAGCATTTTATTATTGTCAAAACTTACCACTCTGACCTCTGTATATCTCTCTCTGATGTAATGAGCTGCGAAATGATTAACATAAATGCATCTGACTGGATAAACAGCAACCGAGGATCTACTACAGAAGCTGTGCTCATCCATGTTTAAATGAAAAATGAACTAGAGTTTCTGAACTATGGCCAGTATATTTTTTAATACACTGCACGTTGTTCTGCTCAAAACAGAAATCTGTCTGGTGTAATAGAGTCGTGATCAGAACAGATTTCAAAAGACCTTTGAAAAGTTGCTGAAACGGAGATCACAACTCAGTCAAGCAGGGATTTGATAGAAGCATTTAGTTCTGTTGCTGCTGTCACTAACTGGACCTCCCACAAGGATAAATGCAAGAGCTCACTGTAGAATCATGACCAAAAAAAGTCACCAGGCTGCTGATCTAAAGGACACATCAATCCAATTTTATCTGTAGAGTGCTTTTAACAATAGCTACTGTCACAAAGTAGCTTTACTGAAAGATGGATGGAGATTTCGATCCCTAAAGAGCAAGTAAGGACATGACGGTCGCTAGAAGATCTCGCTGAGATGGCATAAGGAAGAAACCCTCAGAGGAACCGAATCTGAAAGCTGACAAGAACATTTTGGGTTCGAGTTCATTTAGCACAAACTGAAATGACAATAGTAATTGTCTACAACATCATTATTATCATAATCATCATCATAATCATCATGTTCAATCAGGAAAATATGCTTGATAACTGTTCCTTTATCAGTCATTTGATGAGACAGATTCAACAAGTTCAACTTAAACAGGCTGCAACAAAATTGATCCAAATTTCAAAGTGTGTGTTTGTGTGTGTTTGTGCGTGTGTGTGTGCATGTGTGTGTGCGTGTGTGTGCGTGCGTGTGCGTGTGTGTGTGTGCATGTGTGTGTGTTTGCGCGTGTGTGTGCATGTGTGTGTGTGCGCGTGTGTGTGCGTGTGTGTGTGTGCGTGCGCGTGTGTGTGTGCGTGTGTGTGTGTGCATGTGTGTGTGTGTGCTTGTGTGTGTATGTGTGTGCGTGTGTGTGTGTGTGTGTGTGTGTGTGTGTGCGCGCGCGTGTGTGTGTGTGTGTGTGTGTGTGCGCGTGTGTGTGTGTGCATGTGTGTGTGCGCGCGCGCGTGTGTGTGTGTGCATGTGTGTGTGCGTGTGTGTGCGTGCGTGTGTGTGTGTGTGCATGTGTGTGTGTGTTTGCGCGTGTGTGTGCATGTGTGTGTGTGCGCGTGTGTGTGCGTGTGTGCGCGTGTGTGTGCGTGTGTGTGTGTGCGTGCGCGTGTGTGTGTGCACGTGTGTGTGCGTGCTTGTGTGTGTATGTGTGCGCGTGTGTGTGTGTGCATGTGTGTGTGTGCGCGCGTGTGTGTGTGTGCATGTGTGTGTGCGTGTGTGTGCGTGTGTGTGTGTGTGTGTAAATAGCTGCCTGCTCTTGATATTTTCACAGAGCACAATTTCAACAAAAATTGATTTGAACAAAAATTGTAAAATACATCCGTTCGCTGTGATTTTGTTATCAGTTCATTAGCACAACAACTTATACACAAGGGTTAGGTGTGTATAAGTGTTATATACTGTAGTGCATGTATAGTGCTATATTCCACACATACTATTCATTTCTTTTTGATAATAGATAATAGTATATAAAACTAGCACTAGCATGCAGTGGCATTCAAAAAGAAATAAAACTTTTCCTAGTGGTTAAGGTCTTGGGCTACTAATCAGAAGGTTGTGAGTTCAATCCCAGGACAATACTGCTTGAAAGTAAATAAATAAATCTGTTCGAGGTGGATTTTGTGGCAAAAGTTAAAAGTTTAAAGAAAAAGAAAACCATTATGAAACACACATTGTTCTGTTCGGTGTCCAACAGCACCTAAAGGAGGTGGGTCACACGCGAGGACAGGACGACTGAATGACACAATCCGAAGACATTTTTCATTTTAAAACAGCAAAGTTAGAGTCTTGACCTCAATCACTTTGAAATGTTGTGACATGTTGTGAATCTTTTACAGAGGATTGGCCAAAAATACCACTTGACCGCTGTTCAGAACTGATCAGCG